>NW_016107890.1:674087-744320 GCF_001604975.1 Cebus imitator | reverse complement strand
TTTTAATAAAAGGAGTGGTGTTAGACCCAGTAAAACATCTCAGAGAAATAATATGGGTTTTTATTCAAAATTTCATTTTTCAAAAGATTTCTACTTTAGGAATCCAGCCATAAACAAAGATCTAAATTTCTTTTAAAGGGGGTGGAGGAAAGAAAGAACGTTAAGAAATAACAGGAAAACATTATGCATAATCCAGATATTCCACACTGAAGCTTTCTTTTTTTTTTGGCCCCCACCCCACCCACCCCACACTGAAGCTTTCTAAAGAACACTGGCAAATAGTGTTCCAGATTGCATTTGCTTTACCATCAACCGTCCTTGCGGCAGTGCCGCAAGTTCGGATACGGGAAGAGAAATGTCCCTTCCACCGTATCAATGAACCTGTCATGCAGACCTTGATGCAGAAAGCAACTCCCCTCCTGCAAACTGAGCACAGTCGGGGCTGGAGGCCAGCAAGAAAGCCCCAGAAAATGGAGGCTGAAAGGAACAGCAACAGTGGACAGGGGGGGCTGATTTTTTTTTAAGGAGAGGGTGGTCTGCAGTTGTTAAGTGTCTACAGGTAGATCTACTCAACTGCATTGATATGTGCAAAGTAGTCCGGGACAAGCAGAGCAAGAGAACAAAAAGTCTAGCTCTTCACCGTGCCTATAGAATGAATGACTAGCTTCTAGCACTATAAGATGCTAATTGTTAGCATACTAACTGCAGCACTAGAGGTTCTCTTTGAAGAGATTTTTCTCATTTTGTTTTTAGGGCTTTCAGGTTTAAAAATAAACGGGCATTTTTGGATTAATAAAAAAATTCCACGAGGGATAAAATAGGCCATTTTTTTTTCTTGTAAGCAAAGAACAGTAGCCTTATGTGCTGGTGAAATCAGTCATCCTTTGGTCACTGCTCTACACCACCCACGCCCAGCTTTCCCACCCAACCAGGAAAACAAGCCTCCAGGAGGCAACGCAAAGGAGAGGCCACACCTTCCCAAGAAAAACAAACGAGAGCTTCTCAAACTAGGTTGGGCATCACAGACTTGCAGGAAGTTTTGATTTTTTTCTTAATAGAAATTCCAGGGCCCCATCCTGGATGGACCTATTGAACCAGATCTCCCAATGGGAAGACTGAAATTTTTACTAATCAGGCTGCTACACTATATGCATAAAGGGGTGAAATCCCTACTAATCCCAACTAATCCTACAGAAGTCACACCTAGTTAGTAAGAGGGACTTCCCGTCCATGAAGAGATTCCAAGAGATAAAACCCACACGAGGACTAATTTTTTTTTAATGTACTTTGGCCATCAAGATTCAAAAATATCTAAAGGCTAGAATACTGGTTCTTTTCTTTCTTAAGTGGTGGGACCCCTTTTTTCAAGCAAAAATCTTTCTTAGTATCCCAAAATATCAAACTAATAGCCGAGCTTTTCTGAGGGAAAGAGAGACACGGCTCAGCCCACACCCCACCAGCACAGACCCACCCACCCACATAACACCTCAAGGAAGCCTAGAAATGCTGGTAGCGGGTTTGAAATCCACTGGGCCAGAATAAGACATTCAAATGAGGGAAATAAACAGAACTAAATCTAAATTCAAACAATTAACTGGAGGGTTAGGGCTTCTGATTAGCGCATAGCTTAGGGGGATGGTTTAATAGAGTTCACTTGGAAAAGTGAAGGTTTTATTTCACTAAAAAGTGAATTCAAGCCAACGGTGCTCCTTGGCTGCCGGGAAAAGCAAGTGCGGTTTAGCCTGGTTTAATAACTAGTATTTGTATTTAGAGATTTACCATTTATGAAGCTCTTTGATATGCACGATCTCACATAATACTGGATAACAACTTTGCAGAAAATTATTTTCCAGTTTTTTAGATGAGCAACTGAGGAACTAATCTGTGAAAGTAACTTACTCAAGGTCAATTCCAGACAGTAGCAGAGGCTTCTGCCACCTGGCACAGCACAGCCTAGGGACTGAAGGGAGAGTTCAAGCGTAACAGCTTACTGCTCTCTGATGGTTAGAAAGGCCTGGAACAACGTGTTCCCTGCTGGTTGCTGCATTAACAGAGGTGTGTCCAAATGGGACCCCAGGCAGAGCCCCATGACCAGGGCAAAGAACAATCTGGAAACAGTATATGTAGACTTAACACTCTAAAACGGAACCCTGCCATGCTCTTAACGCCTCAAAAGTTACTCCACATCTCTGTACTCCGATTTCATGTCACAAAGATATAACATGTTTGGAAGACTCTTTGAGATGCTTACAAGAAAAACATCATTAGTGTAAACACATGGAGGAATCAGGAGCTTTTAAAGGTGGAAAAGAGAAGATTTAGGAATGACATGATGGCTATTTTTAAGTCATGAAGGACCATGGGGAAGGAAGATGAGTCTTTCATATTTTGATAAATGAGTCTTTTATATTATGATATTTTATATCATTCAAGACACAGGTAAATCACAAAATGAGTTTGGAACGTCTTATTCTGCCAGAGAGCAAGAGGGTGCTCAAAGACTGATGAGAGATGAAAGAGCACAGGAGCCAAACCAACGTGAAAACACTGCACTGGCCAAACTGAGGGCCATTTTAAATAAAGTAAGTGAAGAGAGTAACATTAAAACACACTAAAAAAAGGAAAGATCATAAGTTTTTACTGATATCAATGACAGACTGAAAATTTGATGAGGAATAGGCTATTTACATAGTTTCAATGTAATTTGCCATAAAATATTTATAAATTACAAATGGGAAAAGAGTATATGGTAGAGAAGCCTGGCAGACAACACCCTCATCAAGTGACCGTCATCAGTAATGGGACAAACAGAAATCAATGCCACCCTGATAGGGTACAATGAGAATGCAGCATAATTTCTGTACTATGCCTACCAAAGACACATAGCCTGAATCTAAGCTTGTGGAAATGGCAGACAAACACAAACTGAAGGACAGTCTACACAGTAACTGGCTTATAATTGTCAAAAGTATCAAGAACATGATAATTCTTACTGAAAGAGATGAAAAAGATGTAACTAAATACAAAGTGTGGTTCTGACCCAGATTCTTTTGCTTTAAAACATCATTGGAGGCAACTGAGAAACTTGGACAAAGTCTAAGGATTAAATACTATTAATGTATCATTGGTAATTTCCTGGCGTTGATGGTTGTACTGTGGTGATCTAGGAGAATATTCCAGTTTACAGAAAATACATACTAATCTGTTTGTGTGACAGCCATCACGCTGGCAACTTTTTCTCCAACAGGATAAAGACAAGTTCTTTATACCACATGCAATTTTTCTATAGGTTTGATGTTTCCAAAAAACAATTTGAAATGAACAGTAAATTAGGAGGATGGAAATTATGCAGAGGCAGATTACATCTAGTTTGAAAACAGATGAAACTCTACAATTAAAGTGGTCCAAAAACAGATCCGTGCTTAGAAGGGTCAGCAGGATACAGTGGAGAACACCTCACTGACTAGGAAGTTAGAGGAGATGATTCCTACATACTTTCTGATGATTTTGTAATTCCTTCCTTCAACATACTTTTTTTTTTTTTTTTTTTTTTTGTGAAGGGGGGTGTTTTTTTTTTTCTGAAGTGTAGCTGAAGCCTCAACCTCTGAGGCTCAAGTGATCCCCCTACCTCAGCCTTCCAAGTGGCTAGGACTACAGGCATGCATCACCACACCCAGCTAATTCCCAAACTCTTTTTGTAGAGAAAGGGTTTCATTTCACTATGTTACCCAGGCTGGTCTCAAACTCCTGGACGCAAGCCATCCTCCAGCCTCAGCCTCCTAAAGTGTTGGGATTTAACAGGTGTGAGACACCATGCCTGGCCAAAACGTTTATTAAAACATCTACTGTGTTTCTGACAATGTGCAAGACACTGGGCTTATGAAAGTGAGACAGCCCCCACACTTGAAGCCCTTATAATCCAGTGGAGTAGGATGATTTGGAATTTAGAAATGTTAAGACAGTCATCAGTGTTACACATAGAAAGAAACATGTGATTCAAGAATGCTGTCTATAATACTCCAATTTTCATTTATGAACTTTCAATAGGCTCCAATTATTCCATCATATTCTTGAAGAACATTTTCATCCTAACATTTTTGTGCTTGTGGGTGGTGTTAATCGTGGCATATGCAAAAACTTTATCACTTTTCAATTATGAACAGATGTAAATGACTTACTTGATGTTTTATTTTAGAATAACAAGCATCTTCTAAAATAAGTCTCTACCCGAAAAGCTGGGGCTATCATAGAGTGTTAAGAGACTTTACACTCCAAACCTGAACCTTGAGATGCTCTTCAACACCTCGAAAGTTACTCCACATCTTTGTACTCCAATTTCTTCATGTGTCACAAAGGTATAATATCCTTGGAAGACAATTTGAGGTCTTACAGGAAAGACATCATGAGTGTAAAGCTCTGTTAAAAATGCAGATTGCTTTCACCTTTTGCCTATTACTATGGACATTAAGACAAAGTGACCCATCTAAATAAGTGAAACATTTTGGCAATTTTATGGTAGGTGAAACACTATTTGGTTTTCCAACTTCTCCTCACTTGGCTTCATTTCAGTCTGCGGGGTACATCATCAAGTGAGAATGCTCCTGCGCCTGCATACTGCCCGACGGAGGGAGTGGCCAGACTAAGCAAGTCTATATTCAATTACTTTCCCCACTTTATACCTTTCTTACACTTTTCCCATATGACACTTTCATAACCATATTTAGCTTTCTTCCTACAATCTCCCTGTAATTCAAAAGGCAATTTAGATTCCCATATGGTTGCCATCGAAGCTAACAGATGTCTAGCAAATTAAAACAAAAATTATGACTTATAAACTGCTGATGTATCATCATTCCAGAACAACTTGCAATTTATAGTGAATCATAAGATAAGGCTTCCAACTTGATGCACCCCCCCCCCACAAGGTTTCCTAAGTCTCCCTCCTCTCTGAATTTAAGCCCCGTGGAAGCAAATTAGAGGCAAGATTCTGCCATCAACCCCAGATAAGCCTCCACTTAAAGACACAATGTATCTGAAAGCACATCAAAAGAGAAATTTGGCCTCAAGTATCTGAGGCTTTTCTAATTTTTTGTAGCAAAGAGAACAGAAAAATGACTTGGTTTTCCCAAATTATTCACGACTTCCATGGAATTTTTTCCTAACAAGTCACTATAAAATCTATTGAATCCATTTGCTGCATCTTCTTGGCAGATCTTAAGAGTACTACCTAGTAGTAATGATGCCAAAGTACTAGAGTAAGGCATTCTAGAAGTTCTATATCCCTGTATGGAACCAGTATAACATATGGAGACAATAACAATAATGATATTTATCATTTGTTAAATATTGAGCTATTATGCTGAGTAAAACATTATCTCACTGAATCGTTGAAACTACAACACCATTAGATAATGTTATCTTTCCTTTATAAACAAGAAATTAAGGCTCAGTGCCTTAATACAGCAGACTATAATTTTTGAAGATGACAACATATATGACCTTCTGCAATGTGACCTTGACACTTCTCCATCAAAAGATGGCATCTAATTCTTCACCCTTTGAAATTGAGCAGACTGCATGAGTGCTTTAACCAATGAAATAGATAAAAGTGGCACTGCTAGTTCTAAGTGCAGCCTTAACCAGCTGAAAGCTTCTTTAAATCTTAGAGACAGGGAGAAGCCGCTGTAGGTGCTTCTTCTGTAGATGCTCCAGTGACTCTGGCTAAGATCCCAGCAAGCATCAGCTGCCAGTCATATGAGTATACCATCTTGGGCATCCCGCTCCAAAGAGCGTTCAGATAACTCCAATTCCAACCACATCTCACTGCAACTGTATGAGACCACAAGTGGGAAGTGTCCAGATGAGCCTGGCCAAATCACAGAACTATGAGCTATAATAATAAATACGGTGTTTTAAACAACTAAGTTTGGAGGTTACTTAGCAATAAATAACCAGAATATTGAGATCAACTTACTTGCCTAGAAACAGTTACATATCCAGAATCCAAAACAGTTAAGAGCCAGAATCCAAAAGGGCAAAACATCTATTAATGATGGGTGATGGGATGTGGGGTTCAGTACACAAAATAAATGACTTTAAAAAAAAACCCTCTTTCTCCTCCCTCCCCCAACCCCAAAGCAGTCTTAGGGTTTTCTGAGAAATGTCCTAGTACGGTGACACCCTCAATAAAATCAATTCTCTTCTGTCTTGAGTTGTTCCAATATGTAACAGAGAAAACACGTTTGTCCCCCAGCACCCTGTGATAACTAATGAGAAAGGAATCTGTACAAGATGTTGACTTTGTTACTCACAACATCATTACAACTGTTATATAAAAGGATTCAAATTTTATACATGAAGCTGTAATTCTAATAATAAAAATATATTTAATGACTCACAGGAATACATTTGAGATTTACAGTGGTGAGAAAAAAGCATGTAGACTATACCAGGGACTGAACAAGCCAAGAAGAAATTAGTGAAAGTTGTTTTTTTTTTGTTGTGTTTTTTTTTTTAATAAAAGGGTCTTTGAGGAAGAAATTAAAGTAATAAAACTGGTCTTCAGACAAGCCTCCCTAACAGAAAATGTCTATAATTTATCAAGAGTCCTAGTATATGCTACTTCTGTTATACGTTAGTGGCCAAATTCTTCTATTTTTCTTCTCCAGCCTATTGGAACTCAAGAAACTCAATCTGTATAAGAACTAGAAAGACCCTTATAACTCATCCAACTCCTTCAATTTAACAGCTGAGCAACTGAGGCCCAGGCAGTTAACTAACAAAGAGCTAAACTCCCGATTAGGAAAAAAAATCCAAATTTTCAGTACTGGTGCCACCATATGTTCAATTTTATTTTACCAGAACTATACTTGTAAATGTCACCAGTGTATGTCAAATTTAATCTAGCAGTTCAGGGTAAAAATGAACAATTGGGAAACCATGCTGCTGGCAATCTTTTCTTCATAATTCTATGGGAGTAGCACTGAGTTGGTTGTTTTTGGCAATCACAGACAGGTTGGTGACTCTGTAGAGGGCAGAGGTGTGCAAACTTTTCAGAAGCAAGCTGCCAAACTACTGACCCCTGCTTTTCAGTCACTAACATCTTAGTCTGAACTGCTTTAATCAAAACCATATGGTTGCCTTCCTGTTGATCACCACTAGAGACCATTCCACTATAAAGCAGGATATTTAAATACGGGGTAATTTTGGAGCAGAGAGCAGGATAGGAAAGGTATGAGGGGGTATCTGAGAGGAAGGCGTTGGGCATACAAAGGAGACGAAGGGAAGAGAGGAGGCAGGGCAAGTGAAGGGCCCTCATGCCAAGGCACTCACTTAACAACTCTGCCTGGGGCAGCTGGTTTAGTCCCACAGCCTAGGTCTTCTCTCAGGCTTCCCATACTCACCCATCCACCTATGAAGACCTTCAAAATCAGAAAAGATGCCGCTCTATTCTGGAACTCTCCATGCACGCACGCTGCAATTCTTTGAAGCTCTCTACAATTCCAGGGGTTTTGCTGCAACCTAATCCACAGAACAGGCTAAATTTGTCCCTGTGCACTCTACAAAATTACAGCAAACTGTCAGGGAAGCAGGCCGAAATCCTTTTATTTCCTTACCATCCCCTGCTAGGAAACGGCAGAGAAAGTCCCCGGGTGATTTTTGTCGCTAGGTAGCTAAAATGTGCAACTTTTAGAAATGTTCAAGTAGAAACAAGAGGCCTGAACTCACTACCCCAAAAAGAACCAGTCCCAGTTCCGTAGTCCCTGCCTCTCCAAGTCACAAAGTTTCAAGTTGCAATCAAATCAGAATATCTTACTCAAAAACGTGACTACCCACCACTTTTAAACATTTTCACAAATGGAGAAGGGGCAAAGAAAGAAAATAATTTCTTCTTCCTGTATTTGTAGCAGTGTTTGATTGCAGGGAGGTGGGGGACTGCTCCCGGGAATCATGCACAACACTGGTTAAAAAAAAACTGCCTGTGGAATGATAGGATATGACATCCATTCATGTGTCCCCTCATTATTTTTATTAGTCCTAAAGACAGATGACATGCTGACACGGAAAGTGGTCTCCAGTCCCTTGCATTTCCCCTCACAAAACATACATGACCAATGCAAGGTACTCTTATGGAAAACAGAAAATAAAATAATCTGGCAAGAGCGTGGTACCAAAAAAAAAAACATGAAGAGCTGTATTGACAACCATTCTCACAGATATATATGTACAGCAAACGGCCAAAATTAAAGGAAAATGCAAATAAATACATTCCGTGTTCAGACTGCTGTGGATAATTATTGATCCCGCAGTTGGATCATTGTTTACCTCATACTGAACAGCAACTTGGAGAACCCCTCACCCAGACAGCCACCATCTTTACATTCCATGGAATAGGGGGTGCCCAGTGAGGAAGAGGATGAGATGGGATAAGAAGGAGAAAAAAAATAACATGGTCTTCGAACCAACGTTTTCCCCTGGTCCTGGAGAACTCTTTGTCTGGCTGAACACGTTTGCCAGATCAAGGAAAAGAAGCAAAACAAACAAACAAACAAGAGTAGGCGTCCCAACCTAATTACAGTAGGTGCCCAACACATTGCAGTCCCAAGCAGAACATAATTTGAATGTTGTGTTCAAGCATTTGCTCTCTCGGTTCCCCAATAAAACATGCCTCGCACACCTTCTTCTTTGCATTTCTCCAAAGGTTTCCCCAAAACGGCCCACTCTGTGTCACTCCTTTAAAAAGGAGGACGTGGGGCACGGGGCACGAACACATTGAAACATATGTGGACGGTGACTTGTTATTATCCTGACAATGACATATACATATAAATAAATCCCTCTACCCCGCGCGCCCGCTGGCCAGTCCATTATGCACAAGGAGCGCTTTCCAGCTGAAGAGGAAGAGCGTGCAGGAAACGTTATTTACGTGCACATTACAGAACCATATACCACAGCATCTGCATCCTACACAAAGCCCGAGATGGTGCAAGAAGATACACGCTGAGCATGGCACAGACCAGCCGCGGCAACACGGAGCCAAGCCCTCGTCCAATCAGATCGTGGTTAGAAGGTGGACCTTAGGGTCGGCTGTGCCCGATTAGCCTTCCCTATTATGACACCACGCTCTGCCCAACATCCATATCCCACCGGGAGCAAATCCAATTCGTGCGGCTGCTCATTTCTCAAACTGCCGAGTCCTTTCTTTTATCTGCATCCCTGCTATTCGTTCCTTAAAAAGCCACCCGAAGGCCTCGGTGCCCCCTTTCTACCTCGGTTTCTCTTTTCACCTCTTCCCATTCCTCGAAAGGATTAAATGTTTATCTCTCCAACGCGCCAGCTGGAAAGGCGGAAGGCGAATGCCTCTGCGCTGCTCCGGCAAGCGCCTGCGGGGCTGCGAAAAGTAAAGGCAACGAGCAACGTGGGGGAAATCGTCGCGAAATCGATCGGCCACAATAGTTGGAATCCAAGGAGCGCTCCAACTTACCCAAAATATGACATTGAAGCCAAATATGAAGTATTTGATGCAACAACTGACTTCAGGACCCTTGTAGTGCTTCCCGGACATCCTCTGGGTTCATGAAGACACTTGCCCCGGCAGCCCGAGTTTAGAGCCCCGAAGCACCGTCGCTCGGAGCAGCCCGGCGGGGAGCAGGAGCTCAGGGACGCCGCACGGGGCCGCGGCGCGGGCGGCCTGGGCTCAGCCGCGCGGGGACCGACCGGCGGAGAGCGGCTCCCGCACCTCCAGCCTCTCCTGCGCCGAGGCCGCCGGAGCCGGGGTGGCCGCGAGGAAGCGGGGAAGCCTTGCGCTGCAAGCCCGCACCTCGACGAAGCTGGCCCTTAACACAAAGCGAGCGCCAGCGTCCGTGCCAGGCGGTCTGTCCGTCGGTTCGTCCCCCGGCTTCGGGCAAAGGCGGCCGCGGCAGATGCTGGCGGAGACGCCGCTCGCTGACTCGCCCGCCCGCCCGCTCGCTCGCGCGCGCCCTCCCACCCCTTGCTCCGCCCGCCGCTTGCTCCGCCCGCCAGGCCGGCTGCTCCTCCGCCCACGCCGCCCGCAGCTCCGCCCGCCTCCCAAGCCTTGGCAAGGCGCGCGCGCGCACGGGGTCGGGCGCTCCCGGGCCGCGGTGGCACCACGTCGCCGCCTCCTTCCACCGCTCACTTTATCCCCGCCCCTTCTCGGGCCAACCCCGAGCGCAGCCGACCCCGAGCGCCGCCGCGGGGAAGGTAGGGAGTGGGAGAGTGGAGGACCGCAGGCGAGAGGGAGAAGGAAGAGCGCCCGAGGAGCAGCCTGGCAGAGTGATCCGGATTGATGAGCGGCGGCTGCTCTGGAGGGACGCAGTCGAGAGGGCTGGGTGAGTGAGGACCTGCGAGCCAACCCCAACACCCCCTCTGGGGTAGCCGCACTCGCGCCCCCTCCTCCACAACTGGCTTCTGTGGCTAGAGTAGATGCGGTGCCACTGGACAGGGGAGGAAAGTGGTCGTGGACTTCGCCGAATGGAAAAGAGTGTAGTTGGGGAAGAGGGAGAAGAGCCACAGAAAATGGGAGGAATCGATGAAGGGATGGGACGATGCAAAGGAAAGCTTCCTGAATCCCCGTGTGACTCTAACCCAATCTCCCCACCTGCCGGAGAAATGAGTTTCATCCTAGAAATGGGGACGAGGAAAAAGAGACGGCCCAAAGGAGTCCTGGCCCGGGATACGATCCTCGCCCGAGGGTCTGTGGCAACCACACAAACCCAGACAGCGCACGCTCCACCCTCCCCCGCAGAATAGTGCCTAAGAAACCTGCCTGCCTCCTAACTCTAGGAAGGAACCCAGAACGGATTCCAGGGAGGTCTTCTGGGGAATCGGATTTGGGTTTTTGGATCACGAACCATTATGCTTTTGAACTCTGGGGAAGAATAGAAAGCGAGGCTGGATGTTGCTTTAGAACCCTACTTGAGCAGGTGTTGCTTACCCGCCCTTCTCCTGGAGCACTTTCATAGGTGCTGGCAAAGCAGGTACCAGTATTTCATGGAAGGAGAAGGAAGAACCGCCCAGGACTGTGCTTAAATGTCTATGGAAATATTTTTAGGGATTTCAAAGGCTAGAAGGAGGTGAGATCAAAAAACTTTTCCAGCACCACCCTGTGCAACCCGGTCCTGGACACAGAAATCTGAAAATCTCCCCAGATGATACTTGAATACTTGAGTTTGAGAGCCTGTAGTTATAGGGTTTCCCCAGGTAACAACCTCTCACTTGTCTCAAAAACTGGCTACCTAGTTGACAACCGGCAGTCAAGTTTTGGCTAGGCAAGAAGCTACTTTTTCATGCAATAAACCACACTTTGAAATAGTCCTGTGCTTCAGCAGCATGAGGCTATATTGAGATCTACACCTATATTGAGGTATGAACCAGGTACCCACAGAGATGGGAGGGCCAGGAGATCCTACCCATTCAGTACCTCAGAAGCTATGACACGAGGTAACAGTGGCTTCAACCCTTTGAATGAAATAATGCTCTCTTCCTCAAAAGCGCTCTCCACCCACTCAAAACACAGGCCATACTACCACCAATCTGGTAGACTTCTAAAGTAAGATCTTTCAGCAGCAGATTTCCTTGTTAACAGGAAGGCACTGACAAGCTTTACCTAAGCCTATTGGAGCTATGTTGTAATTCTATATATAAATAGAAGTCGCTGCAGGAATACTGGATAAATCAGAAGAAAGGTCTGTCTTAAGCTGATGTGACACATTTCAAAAAGGACCAGAAATTAGATGCAACTGATGACTGAGTTGATCTCTAAGTGGATTTATCTTTGAAATAAAAAGTCATTGGAGATATCCCATATACCCAACATATGCGTAGCCTCCCCCATTATCAACCTCCTCAACCAGAGTAGCACTTTTGCTACAAATAGTGAACCTACATTGACATAGTATCACCAAAGTCCATGGTTTACATTAGGGTTCACTCTTGGGGTTGTATATTCTATACAGTTGGACAAATATAGAATAACATATATCTACCCTTATAGTATCATACAGAGTATTTTCACTGACCTAAAAGTCCTCTCTACACCACCTATTCAATCCCTTCCTCCCCCCAGTCCCTGGCAACCACTGAAGTTTTACTGTCTCCCTGTCTCCATAGTTTTGCCTTTTTCAGAATGCCGTATATAAGGAACCATACAGTAAGCAGTCTTCCTTTCCATTTTGCTGTGAAACCAGAACTGCTAAGAAAATAAAGTCTTAAAAAGAAAAATCAGTGGAGAAGGGAAAGGTAAGATAACTAATTGGTAATTTGGAGGGAGGGGGAACTAACTGAATCCTCATGTCATTTCATATATCCAAAATAAACTCTAGGAGGATTAAAGAGTTAAATACATTTTAAAGCAGAGCAGAAGAAAAAATATTTGTCAAACCTCTGAATAGAAGTATTTCTCAACTTAGAGACAATAGAAGGAAATAATCAATAGATACGATTGGGTAATATCTTAAACACTTACACATGTCGGGTTTTTTTAGTGTAAGCTAGACCAGGAAAAAAATTGGCAGCAAGCATGAAAAATAAAAATCTGAATATCTGTATTATAAGTAAGGCTCATAGAGCTAAAGTAAAATGTAGAATCAAAGTGATGGAGTACAAACAGAAAACAAATCATAGAAGAAATCAAAATAATATGGGGAAATTAATATTCTAGTAATAAAAGAAGTATACATTAAATCTAATAAAGATACAAAAACAATGAGCACTGGTTGGCACATAGTTGTTGCTGTCCTTATGAAACAATATGTCCATCTGGAAAGCATTTTGGCTGTACGTAGCAGGTCAGAGTGCTCCTACATTTTGACTCAGCCATCCATCTTCTGGGAATCTACCCAAAGAAATACCCTAGCAGATGGAAAAAGTTATATACTGCAAGGTGTTTATCATAGCATTATTTATATTGAAGACTTTCCCAGAAATTAAAGATCAAAGAGTAGGGGTGATATCCAATTCCTTGTAGTTACTTGGACCACAATGTCCCTTCACATTCTGTGCCTCTGCACATGTCACTTTGAGTTTCTACCTGGGGTATTGTCCCTTGTGTGTGAGCTGATTCCTCTTATTCTTCACTACTTTTGTTCAATGTCTCGGAGGCTCCTCCTTTGTTCCCTCAACACCCCGTGTTTTTCCATCCTGGCACTTACAGGCTGCCTGTAAGAACTTGTTTACCTACCTGTCTCCCAATCTGCTGTGACTCCTTCTAGGATGTGGCCTAATTCTCAGTAATCTTAGAATCACCAGAACTCTGCAGATATTGCAGGTGCTTGGCAGGTATTTTTTAAAGGAATGAATGAGTCATTTGCTCAAACTTTTTACAGCTCTTGAAGATACTACTTATAGAGTACATGGCAATGTGTGAATACATTGTAATGTTAAATTTTATAGGCACTATATGTAGAATTATTTCCAAGTAATATTGTTAAATTTTAAAAGCAAGAGACAAAAACAGTGTACACAGTAGGCTGTCATTTTGTAAAAAGATAGTGTGTTGGCAAAAGAAGATACATACACATATTTCCTTGCTAATAGGTAGGCTATCTATGAAAGAAAACAAAATAAACTGATAACAGCAGATTAAAGTGGAATGGGGGTGCAAACTGGGGGACTAAAGATATTGATGGGAAGGAGACCTGCTTTATTTTTAAATAACTCCTTTAGTTTGTTTTTGAAATCTGTACCATGTATATGACATACCTGTTTTGAAAAATAAAGCAAACTACAAAATGGTATGCAATTTTATGAAAAAGATTAAGAGTTAATATTTACCAAATAATAACAGTTATGAGATTGTGGGTGATTTTGTGTTCTTGTTTCTGGTTTGCAATTTTTAAGTATGGTTATATTGCTTTTACAATTAAGAAGATAAAATTATAAATAAAGATGTAAGAAAGCAACTAAGTAATCATATTTATTTCACATGACTCCTTCACAACTCAATAAATGCTGATCTATTTTAAGGAGAAAAGGAGAGGAATTTTCTGTCGGAATACTACTAAGGCCACCTCCCTTAAAACTCTGAAGTTGAAAAATGGCTAATAAGCTTAACTATGGAAAAGTTAATCAGCCTTTCAAGTGGCAGTGAAAACGGGTAAAGCATGTTCTTCTAATAGTTGCCTGGCTGAAGAGCAAGATATGACAGCAATGTTTTAAGCTAAGACACTGAACGAGCTTGTCTGTCTCCACCTGAACTTAACTGTTCGCGCCCACCTTCCTGCCTCCCTCCTCTCGGCTCTGTCATTGCCTGCCTTTCTGCTCTAATACTGTTTTTCTTCTCTGTTGCTGACCTGCCGGTTGCCTCCCCACCCCTCCTGCCACCTTCCTCTCAGAACCCCAGCTGTGTTCAGTGCCCCCCTGTTAAAGCAGCCACCTGCTCTGGGAAGACCTGCCCTCTGCATCACACCTGGCAGTCCCATTCCTCTCGCTCAGGCGCGGCTCAGGAATAAGCAGGTGACCCAATTCTGGTGAACGAGCCATGAGAAGAATCTGCTAGAGGTTTCCTTGCATCTAAGAGATGGTCCCTTTCACTCTTGGCCTTGGGTTTGGATGTGATGCCTTGGATCCTCTGCAGCCTGATGACAAAGACCACACCAAGCATGGCAGAGTAGAAGGAAGAAAAGAAGCGGAGCCTTCCAGCCTTTGTCGTATGGCTGACTTAGCCAGCCTTGAAGGTCGCTTTACCTCACAACTTCCTATTGGTTGAGACAAATTTCTTGGTTAAGACACTTTGACAGAGGTTTCCCGTTTCATACAGCAGAAAGTATCCTGACTTAAACACCTTTTGAGGCTCTCCCTCAAGCCTTTATTGATTTTCTCTTCTTGAATCACCACCACCGTTTCTGCATTTCTCTCAGTGTCACGTTTTTTTCTATTCCCCACACCACCCCCACCCCCACCCCTCTTCCCCAGCTGTTTCTGTCTCAAACAATACAGGGAAAACTTTTAGGGTGTCTGACAGATCATACCCACCCCTTTCTCTCAGACCTTCTCAACCACAAGGTGCTCCCCACCTCCAGCCACGTTTGTACTTCACAGTTGATGGGGTCCCGGCAGATTCAGGCTGAGCCAACCTGAGAGTCTGTCTCTCTCAGTAACAAAAGGAACCCTGTACCTGGCTGAAATGCAGGCAATATTTACCTGAGAGCTGGGGTGGGCCTGCATTTCCTGGAGGAAGCCAAGACTCTCCCTCACCCTCTGCAGAAAGAGGAAGGAAGCCTAAACAGAGAAAAACCATGGCAGTCTCTGACAGCCTGGGCGCTGTGAATGGTTGTACATTTTGTGCTCTGAAAGGCCCCCATCCCTGCTAAAGGCATGCTTCTAGATTTTAAGAGTACTCTGTCTTTGAGGTCTATGAGATTTTTAAATAGAATCATTCATCACATCCCATGTGGGCTTTAGCTACTTTGAAGTGAGTATCTCAAATTGGCAAATCAAAGAACCTTGATTAAAACAAAAGGTCACCTCACCTCAAATCCTTTATGAAATGAGGTCAACTTAAAATACCTTTTAGTTAGCTATTATATAAAATTAAACTATATTTTTGTTATAGTTAATGAATTAAATATTTTACCTTCTGTTCTTTAGTTGAAAAGTGAGCAATTAAATGGTCTATTTCTCTAACGAAACAATTAACTGATTCCTCGGGATTTACCACCCACTGTGGCCCTCTTGCCTGCGCCCACACATACCTACTGAAGAAGACCAGTTTTCAGATCCCCAGAAGAACATAAAAGAGGGCATATCTGTCTTATAATTATGATTGAACAAGCATATGCAGAGCACAGTTGTTTCACTTTTAGAAATTAAAATTGTTTGTACAATAAAATGAATTCTGTCTTTCACACAATATGACAGAGCAGTAATTGATTTTTTTTTTTTAACTCTGCCATTCCACCTTCTTCTGGTAATAGCACAAACTTCCACCTGCTTTGGACATAGCTATGCCTGTGTGGATCAAGGCACTAGGCCCTGATGTTACCTTGCCAGGGGCCAGGCACATAACACAAGTTCAGCCAATTAGAAGCTTACTTCCTGATACTGAGTGGAACAGAGAAAGAGACTAAAAGCCACCTGAAATTTGTTTCTTGCAGCCCCTGGACAAGCCTGAAGCTTCCCTTGAGACCTCTGTGAGCCTCCTGATTTTTCTGCCCTTCCTCTGGTTCCACAAGCGAGCTGTCAGGTTCTAACTGAGGTCCAAGGTCTCATAAGCTAGCTGTCAGGTTCTAACTGAAGTCTAAGGGGAATCAGCTGGCGAGTGGTGGGTAGCTGGAAAAACACTCAAGGAATCATCGACAGTTTCAACATGGCTTTGTTTTCTCTTTGGGCATGAGTGAGCCATATGTACAGCATCAGCAGGGTAATTATATATTTTGCAGATAGCAGTGGCTCCGAGCCCAGCAGGAGCTCACATGGGTGATCGCCTAATGTGCCTCATGTGGTGTGGTTACAGAATATGTGGAGTTGTGCACCTGCACTCCAAACCTGCTGAATCATGCTGCACTGGAAGGCTGCCTAAGCCTACTCCTGACTAAAGCACAGCCATTTCCCTTACACTCCACCCCCCAGGCCTAGGGCATCCTCCAGCAGGGACATGTGTCCATAGGGAAGATCCCTGAATCCATAACTGACAACAATACAGACAGCAATGCCTTACCATTAGGATTCCAGCTATGCTACTTATGACTATCAGGGCCCAGCATAGGCCAGAGCCTAGGGATGCCCACCATTTCTGCAGGGAAGCATCAGTAAGGCTCTCGACCACCTTAATCTGCCATAAGACCCCTTGCCGGACTGCTTTTATGTTCTACCAATCGTCAGGGATAAAGGTACAATATTGTGTGCCTAAAAGGGTGCCAAATCTGTCCTGCAAACTCTGGCCAAGCAATGGATGAAAGGAGTATGCAGACACAGGTATTTTTGCCTGTGAGTGCAGCTAGGGGACCCCACAGTTTAGCCTGCCAATGAGGAAGTGCGGCCCTGATAAGCCAGAGACATTCACGTTTATTTAGTACAGATTTAATGACAAAAACTTGGAGCAAACACAACTTATGGGTAATTAACTTTGTCAGACGTCCCCCCCAAGTAGGGGGCAGTCCTGTGTGCAAATGATCAAAGGTTGGTTTCCAGAGAAATAGGTAAACAAACATCTAGATAAATTCCTTGTACTCCCTTGTGATCTGCACTTTGCCATTTGCCTCAGGGTAAGAACAGCTGCCTTCAGCTCATTCTTCCCCAAAGCTTTGCAAAACCTCCTGGCCTTCTAAGAAGGTTTGCGTCTCTCCTGTAATTTTTCCTATCACCCTGACCGATCGCCTGCAAAAGAGCACAGGTGCCTCCTTGGGCAGCATTTCCTATGTCTGAGGCCATTCAGTTTTGTAATACCACATTTCTGATCTGATCAACCTCATCTGTTAACAGAAGGAGGACCACTAGAGTGTAATTCAGAGCCCAGGTGGTGTGCTTCATAAGAGCAGTAACTTGTGCTTCTGCAGTTATGACACCTGCTCCAGGGATAGTCATTTCCAAGAGGTAAAACCACCAGGGGGCTCATCACACTTGCACAAACCGAGAGCATAGCACCTCCCAGTTATGCGGGCCATCTGGGCAACGTAGGGAGAACAGTGGCAGGTACATAAGGCCACCCCCAGGTACAACATCCAGTCCAGTTTGCTGGTAGTTAAGGCCACCCTTGTCTCCAAAGACCCATCAAATCCCAGGGGGGCACAAAATCTATTGGGGCCCAACCTTGGGGCCGCTTGTTTCACCATACCACCATACCCTAAGTGTGGTGACATGTGTTGTTTGCACAGGCCATGACAGGTACCCATTTCACGGGAGTGTTGCTCCAGTGTTGCTCTATGCACCACAGTACCTGAGCTTTGGGTACTACACATTCCCCCACTAGCCAGCCCCATTCATCATAAACACAAAAGGTCTGCCAGGCGGCAGATGTGCTGTGCGTCTTACGGTGTCCTTTGTCCAACGCTTGACATGTTGCATTACAGGTATCAGCCAAGGGACCCCAGGTCTCCAGCCATGTCCAATTCTCTGCAGATGCTGAATGTGTGTGCCAAGGCATGCCATCTGCAGCTGCTGCTGGAAGGGCAGTGCAGATCCAGCAGATGGAAACATCGGTCACCTCAGCATAGGTGTGGGCCCAGTCCACAATGTAGTTGGAGCATGTTAACCTATGGTTGAAATAATAGAGCAGGCACAGGTACTAAGAGAGGTAAATCACATTCCTCCACAAAACATAGGCTAACCTTTCATCCCTGGATAATAATGCAGCCACCAAGGGCATTTGCTCTGGGCGATGGTACCATCCTTTCTCAGCTCCCTGTGGTTCCTTTGAGTCCTGTATCCATGCCAAAGTCATGGGAGAGCTCCTGATAGGCCCCATAGACAGTACATATGTCCCCTGGAGGAGGGTTTCTTCCCTGGCTGTTCCCCTATGAACATTCAACCGTGGGGGCCATGTATTGAACACCCAAGGAGTGACATGTGAGTCATATTGTAGGCCCTCCCCACAGGGAGCCACGATGGCCAACCACCCACAGTGAGGGACCTGGAGGGTCCATGGCCACAGCCAGGTTTTCTATTCCCCTGTTTTCAGGGGTGTTGGGGCTGCCAACAACAGGTTACCTTTCATCCCCATACCTGATCGGAGGAGGTCATTCTTGGTATGTATCCACAACTGAATGGGTGTGCCAGCCTAGTGTAACAAAGCCTCCACTGAGGCTGGACCACCTTTCCATAGCTGTCCATTCAAGGTTTGAAGCACCAGGTCCAGCCTGGAACTCTAGCCCCACAAAGATGGGGGTGTGACATGCAAGCATAACCCATTCTTCAACAGCCTGTTACATTGCTCAATCATACCTGCAGCTTGTGGGCTGTGTGGCACATGGAATCCCCACTTTACGTTCATTTGTGTTGCTCATTGTTGTACCTGTTGTCCAGTGAAATGTGTTCCTCTGTCACTCTCAATGGACAAAGGGCAACCATACAGGGAGCATAAGTGTTTCAGGGCCCTGATGGTGTGCTATTGGTCGGCCACCCTGCCAGGGTAGGCAAACAGCAGGCCTGTGGCCTTGTCCATAGCTGTTAATGCATGGGTATACTCTTGTGACTTCAGCAGCAGCCTGATGTAGTCTACTTGCGACCTGGTCACAGGCACTGCAACCTCTACCTTCTGGGTTCAAGTGATTCTCCTATCTCAGCCTCCCAAGTAGCTGGGACTACAGGCCTATGCCACCATACCCAGCTAATTTTGTATTTTTAGTAGAGAAGGGGTTTCACCATGTTGACCAGGCAGGTCTCGAACCCCTGACCTCAGGTGATCCACCCGCCTCAGCCTTCCAGAGTGCTGGGATTACAGATGTGAGCCACTGCACCTGGCCTGTTTCAAAAATGCTTGCAAGTTCCCTTACATTCCTACCTCCAAACAATTTCAGAATGCCATTTTCTAGTCACAAACTCCACCCTTCCATCTGTCACCAAAATCTAAGTATTTTGCAGAGTTAAGCATAATTCAACTCCTTATAAAATCTGCCCCATTTAACACTGGACATGCTAATCATATCCAATAATTTCTCCTGTCACCATTTGGTTTTTTACCTTCTAAAAGCTTTGCTTCTGTGATATATGCCTTTCTGTTGGAACTATAATTGCTGGAACATTGAATTTAATGTCCAGAAACACGAATAGATATTAGCAGATTAATCAGATACTCATTTAGGTTTATTATAAAGAATCAATTGATTCAACAACAAAATCTGAACACATCTCCTGTTAATGTACCTGTTTCCATGGTTCCTGCCCTAAGATTGTACCTGGAAAAAATAGACAAACAGAAGAACATGGGTTAGAACGGATTCAGTGCTACAGTTCCAACAAAGTGTGATGTGCATATGATAAATATTCAGAATGGGATTGTGAAAAAACACCTCTTCCAATTCCTTTTTATTTTTTCATTTTTTTTTCTGTACTAGTAGCATTTACTAAGTGCAGTTAATAGGAATAAAAAAATTAGTCAAATTAACCAAGACTTAATACCTTCTATCTGAATCATTTATTTGAATGACTGAGAGAATAAGTTTGGCAGATCACCCGAGGTCAGCAGTTTGAGACCAGCCTGACCAACATGAAGAAACCCAATTTCTACTAAAAATACAAGATTGGCTGGATGCGGTGGCGCATGACTGTAATCCCAGCTACGCGGGAGGCTGAGGCAGGAGAATGGCTTGAACCCAGGAGGCGGAGGTTGTGGTGAGCCGAGATGGTTCCATTGCACTATAGCCTGGGCAACAAGAGAGAAACTCTGTCTCAAAAAAAAAAAAAAATTTTAAACTTAAACACAATGGTGCACCTGCTGTGGAAAACAGTTTGGTGGTTTTTTATAGTATTAACCATAGAATTATCATATGATCCAGCAATTCTACTCCTAGGCCTATATCCCAAAGAATTAAAAGCAGGGGCCCAAACAGATGCCTGTTTGTATACCAATGCTCATAGCAACACAATAGCCAAAAGGTGGAAAGAACCCAACTGGCCATCAACATATTTCACATTTTGTTTGCATGGATAAACAAAATGTGATATACAGATGCAATGGAACTTCATTCATCCTTAAAAAGGAACAGGATTCTGATATTGCTACAACATGGATGGACCTCAAAAACACTATGCTAAGTGAAATAGGCCAGACACAAAGGAACAAATATTGTATGATTCCACTTATATGAGATACCTAGAGCAGTCAGATTCATGACTGCTGCCAGGTAAGTGCAACCACAGCTGCTTCATGAATCTGACGTAAGTAGAATCATGAACCCTCCAATCTAAAGGAAAATCAAAAGAAAATCTAATATAATTGTAAAAATTAATTAAGATATTACCACTTATAAAAGGATCTACTTTGCTGAGGGATTTATCCAAGCATCCCTTTAAACAGAGAGCTGCTTCCCTAGTAAACTGAATTGTTCACTAACGGATTGTTAACAGCCCAACAAAAGCTGTTGAGAGCAGAAATCAGATTTAACCTGTAAATTAACTCTGACAAAGTTATGTAATAATTTTACTAATATCTTATTGAGAGAGTCATGGAGGTTATGGGATTAGCTTGAAACCAGTTTCTGGGCTAATTGGAAGCAGGTACAATGAAGCTCTAGAGAAGCAGCTCAGGAAGCTGGGAGACTGTCCAGAACACTATCTTGGGCAGAAGTCAGCCCACCTTCACTTCTGTTCTTTTACAGGAGGCGCTAGCCCCTCTCAAGCCTCACATGAGAATCCAACACAGCTGAGGTGAGCTGGGCTGTGGCAGTGAGAGAACACAGCTGCCCTCCAAGCTGACCACCCAAGTTTTCATTTTAATAGTCAGCTACCTTTTCCAGTAATCAGTAAACCCTTTGAGGTCAAGGATCAAGTTTTCTTTGTAGCATGCTGCCTTGTATTTCACACATGCTAAGTGAATAATATTATTTTATAAAAAATGAATGAATGAATGACTAATAAAAATGGCAATGGAAGGTCCAACAAAATGGTTATAAATCAGCTCCGAATTTAATATTTATGAGATCTTGAGTCTTAAAAGTTCAAATGACACACATGATTCTACAGAAACACTCCTCAAAGCATAAAGTGAGAAAAAATTGTGTTTATTCTGTCTTCTGCTACCAAAGGGACATATTTTCTATTGCTTTTGTAACTCTGCCTTGTACCCAAATGCACCACATTCATAATAAGTAGTGTTGACAGAATGAATGACAAGGCAAAAAATAGCTCTCAGTACTTTTCATTTTTTACAAGTATGGAAAGCATATTAAACCATTTGCTGATTAAAAATATGCGTGTTTTGACTTGAATATGAATCAAATTAACATATATAAATCCAACATCTTCACATCACTAGATTCACAGCCATAGCCAATATAATTTTCCATGTTTCTTCAAATTCATCAATTCCAGAGTGACATAATTATTAGGCATAAAATACACAGTAATGATTTATAACTGAAAACTAACTTTTGTTTTAATTCAATGATCATTTATCCTCTAAAAGTAAAAAAGGTGCAAGATCATTGAAAATCTAAGTTTTGTTTTTGTTTTTGTTTTGTTTTTTTTAAAATAAAATAGAAATGGGATTTTACTGTGTTGGCCAGGCTGGTCTCATTGAACTCCTGACCCCAAGTGTTCCTCCCTCCTGGGCCTCCCGAAGTGCTGAAATTACAGTCGTGAGCCACTATGCCTGGCCAAAAATCTAAGATCTTATGTTGAATTTAGCTCTACACTTACTACCACTAAGGGAAACTAAAGTTTGAGGTATGGAAAAAGAACTCTTATCCCTCAGTAAGGTTAATTAGTATAAATGAAAGTACTATGTTGAATCCTAGCGCCTGGCTGAGTTACATAGCCCCAGAAATGTACAAGCTTCCTAGTTGCAGTTTCCATAACTTCACCTCCTACCTGCCCCTTTACTCCAGGCTGGTCCATCCCCATGTTCTTTTCTCCAAGACTCTGGTTTAGGGCAGGGAAGACTCTCTGGGAACCAGATACTCTGTACACTGCTACACTAACGGACCAGGCAACGGCCCTGGGAAAAAGAACACATCCAAGCTGCAAACCTGGGTCAGACTACACCAGGTCTGGGCCAAGCCAATTAAGAGGGCGCAGGTGCTGTTATCAGAAGACCCCCTGTTCCTTCCACTTAGCTCTGCAGTCCCTTAGGATTCACTGCCACCTGCAGCACCTCTCTAGGATCAGGAAAGTAGTCTGAGTAGAATCTCTAGCACCCAGCCTCCCCTTACATCCTGCTATTGATATACATCTGATGCTACAAATCTGGCACCATATAAATGCCCAGCACTTTGGTCACTGAGTCCTTCCAGAGCTGCTGGCACTGAGCCTGTGAGAGCAATAAGCGTCTTTCTAGCAGAATGCTTTCTAACCTTGTGTTGTGATATGAATTCTCCAGGGCTGTTGATATAAATGTAGATCCCAGGACCTTACTCTGAGCATTCATATTTATAGTGGGTCTATTTGGGATCCAGGAATCTGAATGTTTAACAAGTGCCCAGGTAATACTCTTCCCCTGGGAATATTGGAAAATACTGTGTTCAAGCACTCTTTAAAGTGCTCACCTAGCCTCTTGGTGAAGGGAGTTGCTGTTTGTGGATTTAAACCTTGTCCTCTATGGAGATGATAAAAGGGAAAATGCTGGGAAGTCTATGTAAATCTAAGGCATGTACCATTACCATGATCATATACCTTTAGCCACAGCCACCGGGAAACTATGCACAGCCTGGGTGAGCTTCTTTTCAATACACAGGGCTAAGTGACTGCGAGCCTAGAAGATGGAGTAGGACAAGGAGTAGCCAAAGGCAGTGGAGAGAGGCAGGCGGGGCAAAGCCTGGAATCTGGAGGTCAATACACATGTATTTCAATCCACAATTGCTTTGGCTACTGACATAAATCAAAGGAAAAAGGAGGGAGATGCAGGGAGAAAATGTAAACAGCCAGGTAAGTGCAGTCTTCTGTTAAATATGAATTTTCAGATATTAAAGAATGAATATCTTAACAGAGTTATTCGTTTATTGAACTTCCAATTTTATTTTTTAGTACTGCTATGTGAATGAATCTGAGTTAGATTCCTAAACTCAACCACGTGCCAAGAATGAAGGGCTACTCATGAGTTTTACTAATAGCCACTCGGGGAAAAGATTTCTATCCTGCCAATGTTGCTGCTGACTTACACCATGAATTACAGAGGGCTGTAGTTACAGCATGGTCCCCTCACATGGACGGATGAAGAAAATTTGCAATGATACCAGAAATGAAAGAAATGAGTCTTGTTGCAGGGTGCTGGAAGATGATTTGGAGGTAATAATGACTCTCTTCTTGAGACCTGAACAAGAAGTTGTGAGCTAAACAGCAACCTGCAGAATCGTCTGGCATTAATACAAGGAAAACCTTGCTCAATGTCTCCTTAAAAAAAAGATGAACACAGTCTTCTGTGATTGAAATATGTGCCTGCATAGTAACAAGGCAATGGACTAGCTTTCTACGATCCCACCTAGACCTGTGATTATACAGCGAAATATTAACAATGAATGCAACCTCAGCAAAGGCACACTGTTCAGGAGTATAGCATGTATGAGAAAAGAGGTTAAATCTCCTAAATGCCATTATTTAGGAAGAATCTTTCAAGTCTTTGAACAATTTTTTTCTCAAATATAAGAATTCAAAGTTAAGTATCCTCACGTCAGAAATTTATCTTAGCCTCTTTAGAAGTTGTGGTTCCTTCTATTGTGACAAACATTCCCAAAGAGTTACAGGCAGCCAGGAAAAAGCTTTGGGACAACTAGGGAGTATAGGAGATGTCAAAAGTATTTTAGGGCCAAATATGCCTCATAGTAGCCTCCCTTGACAGTCACATAAAATATGCAAAAAAGATACTTAACAGTTCTCATTTTCAATTATAATGCCTTAGGTCTCATTACTTTTTCCTCAGATCGGTATAAGGAAAAACGTTTTTCCATGCTCATCCTGCTGATAAAACTTCAGTCACTGACACGTTCCCTTTAAAACTAACAAGCCTTTTTATCTCCCTGCATTGGCCAGATAACGATTTTACAGGCCACTCAGAATTACCAGAGAGAGCTGAAACTGGAGCAGAGAGATAAATGAGATCCCTGTAGATAAACCACATAATTCAGGGCAGTCAGGAGTTGCAGCCTCTTCCCTCACTTAACCTTGTACCAAGGCTGCTGTGGGTAATTTGATTCCCTGCGTACCTTTCTCTGTCGGAATGGAGAGTGAATTTTAGGGAGATGTCAGACTGGCAGAGGGAGAGACAACACCCTGTGAAGGAAGGAAAACTGCATAAGGATTTAGGAGACTTAACCTAATTATGCCACCAAAGATCGATTATTTCACCACTCAAAAATCTCAATGTCCTTACCTGAAAGAGAGGAGGTTGCACTGAACCTATGAGAGAAAGATCCTGAGATCTGGAAGGACTCTCTGAAGTCCTTGCTTGGGGCAAGTGGGGGAGTAAGTGGGTTCTGGGCTGTGGTTCTCTCAGAATGGTTCTGCTTTGGTCTGTTTACGCATCGGGATTACATGTAAGATTTCATCTTCCGAAAGGTATCCGATGCTAAAGAAAGCTAAAACATGTTTCCTTCTAGCTCTACCACCCTCTGATTTTTTTTTTTTTTTACCGGTCTATGGGAAGAGGAGATGAATGCCTGCTAAAGCGACCAGAAGGCTCTCAGTAAAAAGTATTAACAAGGTATCAATTGAATCTGCAAAACAAAGAGGTGCTTGAAGGATATGAAAGAGGAAACCTGAAGGGAAACCCAGACGGCACATCGCTCTTCTGGGCTAGGTAAGAGGCTGTCTCACTCTTGCTTTCTCACAGCAAACTTTCTACCTTTTCCCCAGTGGTGCTCAACTCTGGCTGCCCAGCAGATCCCCTGTGGTGATATTAAATGATAGAGGGGTCTGGTCTTCTGCTTTGGGGATTCTGATTCAACAGTTGTGGTTTTTAAGATACAGAGGTGGTTTTGATGTGTAACTAGGATTGAGAATTTCTGCCTGGCTTCAGCTCTTCGATGTTTACTAAAATTGCTCTCTTAAAAGACATTAATTACCGGGCACGGAGGCGCATGCCTGTAATCCCAGCAGTCTGGAAGGCCGAAGAGGGCGGATGGATCACCTGAGGTCAGGAGTTCGAGACCAGCCTGACCAATATGGTGAAACCCCCGACTCTACTAAAATTGCAAAAATTAGCCAGACGTGGTGGCATGTACCTGTAGTCCCAGCTACTCAGGAGGCTGAGACAGGAGAATTGCTTGAACCCAGGAGGCGGCAGAGGTTGTAGTGAGCCGAGATCTGGACACTGCACTTAGCCTGGGCATCAGAGTGGGACTCTGTCTCAAAAAAAAAAAAAAAAAAGAAAGACATTAATGACACCCACAATATCAGTTATCATTTTGAGGTAGATGACTCCAAATCTCATCCTCTAAACAACCACCTTCTCTCTAGGTGTCTCATCATCTCTTTTTCCACCAGCCAGTCTTGCCTTCCAAGGTCCTCCTATGGGTAGTGGCCGAACCCTTCTTCCAGTGACTCAGGATCCCAGGGACTTGAAGGCATCCATGATTGCCATTCCCTGTGCCCCAGCATCCTAGCTGCACAAATGCAGTAAATCCGCCCTTGCGTCTGATCCTAAACTAGGTCCTTGCTTTTCATTCCTCCTGCCACTCTTCAAACCAGGCTCCCTTTATTACCTGATACATTGTTTACAGTCACATGATCAGGGTGTCATTCTCCCATCTTTACCCACTATGATCCATCCCAATCTGACTTGTTAGCCACTTACTTAAAACTGCATAGGCTGGGCGCGGTGCCTTATGCCTGTAATCCCAGCACTTTGGGAGGCCGAGGTGGGCAGATCACTTGGTCAACAGATCAAGACCATCCTGGCCAACATGGTGAAACCCTGTCTCTACTAAAAATACAAAAATTAGCTGGGCATGGTGGCACGCACCTGTGGTCCCAGCTACTCGGAAGGCTGAGGTGGAAGAATCACTTGAACCCAGGAGGCGGAGGTTTCAGTGAGCTGAAACCTCACTGATTGTGCCACTGCACTCCAGCCTGGTGACAGAGCAAGACTCCGTCTCAAAAAAAAAAACTGCAATGGCTCCCCGCTGCCTACCTTTTAAAAACAAACCCCTTCATCTATCTCTCAGGTTTCACAATAGGAACTCAAAGTTTCCAGCCGTATCTTTGATTACACAGCAGCATGGACACAGTCCACCATCTAAAGAGCATTATCCTTTCTTCCATAAACACGTCCTAGGCTTTCAGATCCTATGCCTTTGCCCTTACTCTTCTCCACCTGAAATGCCCTCCTCCTCGTTTTATGTCACCTCCTTCCCATTGGCTCTCCAGCTCTTTCCAAATGAATCTGAATGGCAGTAACATTGTGCTCGACTCTTCCGCAGCAGTCATAACGTCCTGTGTTGCAGCATGGTTATCTTCTGAAGTCTTGCTTCTTCAGAGCACTGCCCTGTGAGCCTTGTCACTGTATGAAAAGAGAGTGGGCTTTGGAGCCAGTGATCCCTGTGTTTAAATTCCAGCTCTACCAACAAACAGCCATTTAAACTGTTAAATTATTCGCACTGTTCAAATTATTTAGCCCTTTCCTGCCTTGGTTTCTCCATCTATAAAATGGGAATATTAATATCCAATTCCTAGAATTAAGATGAAGTCTGAGATAATGGATGTAAAGTGCCTCACACACACACAAAGGCTTTCAACAAATAGTAGCTCCCATTAACAAATGTCAAATGGAGGCTTGACAGGCTTTTATCTATATTGGAAGGTGACACAACACTAATCCAGCTTGATGGAACCATTTTCTGTAGATATTCACCACCTGCTCCTTCTTACCCATTAAGAAGATTACAGGGCTATTTTTACTTTTGAGACAAGACTCTGAAGCTGAGAAGTAATAGCTTCCTCCCTATTATCTGTCTGTTTACTGGGAATAATAAGAATTGGTAGTAATAGTGAAATGACAGGTAGACAAGAACAGGAAGAAAGAGCAGCAAGAAAACTCTGAATTAAAATATTTAGCACTTACTGAGAACTGGCTGGGTGCCCACAACTGGCTGGTTGTGGTGGCTCACACCTGTAATCCCACACTTTGGGACGTCAAGGCAGACAGATCACTTGAGCCTAGGAGTTCGAGACCAGCCTGGGCAGCATGATGAAACCCCATCTCTACAAAAAATGTAAAAATCCACAGACTTAAATGAAATATTGGTTGGCTGTTTGTTATTTTCTTCCCTTATTCCTTCCTGTCTCTGCTGTTAAGCACAATTATCGGCATAAAAGAGGATTTTAATACCTATTTTTAGATTGCATTCTAGCCTGGGCAATAGAGCAAGACTCCTGTTCTCTCTCCCCCTTTCTCTTTCTCTTTCTTTCTTTCAAAAAAAAAGTTCTGATAACCAAGAATGCCTGTTTTGTTTGTTTTGTTTGGCTAAAAAAAAAAAAATACAAAAATTAGCTGGGGGTGGTGGCATGCACCTGTAGTCCAAGCTACTCAGGAGGCTGAGGGGGGAAAATCATCTGAGCCTGGGGAGACTGAGGCAGCAGTGAGCTGTGATTGCACCCCTGCACTCCAGCCTGGCTGACAGAGTGAGACTTCGTCTCAAGAAAAGAAGAAGAAGCTGAAAACCATCCAAAATAAATATTATCAAGTTGCAAATGTAGTATATAAAAGAATAATCCACCATAGT
The DNA here is from genome assembly GCF_001604975.1 of Cebus imitator. Classification (NCBI taxonomy): domain Eukaryota; kingdom Metazoa; phylum Chordata; class Mammalia; order Primates; family Cebidae; genus Cebus; species Cebus imitator. The sequence goes on along the minus strand of NW_016107890.1, from coordinate 715,995 downwards.
CACCTAGTTAATTTCAGAGAGGTACAAGTTGTTAAATAACAGGAAGGCCATTAACATAATACATCCAATTATTATGTCAAATGCAAAAGAGTAGACTTGCTTCTATACATGCTTAGAACGTATTTGGTAAGAATCAACAACAATCCCTGATAATATTATTTAAGAGGAGAAATAGAGAAAATATTTACTCAATGTAAGAAAAAGTATTCGATTAAAACCAGTAGCCATCATTATATTTAATAGCAAAACATTAGTGAGATCTCCATTAAAATATGCACAAAAAAGAATATTGTTTAATATTATTCCGAAAGTTGTGATCAATGCAATAAGACATGATACAAAAGATGTACTATTAACAAAGAAGAGATAAAATGATACTTATTTTGTGACAGTTATTGTAAAACTATAATTCCAAATAAATCATTTGAAAATTGTTTAAACATAAGCGGATGAATGTAAGATAGGCAGAAATCAAAAGCACTCCAATATAATTGTAATAATCAGCTAGAAACTTTTAAATTTATTCATATTCATATGTACATATATAGTTTACCTTTTCTAAAAAAGATTTGAGATGATTAAAAAAAAATAAAGCCCATACATAGTAACAAGAAAAAATATATACAAATCTATAAGTAGCTTTAATGCATGTCTTTCAAATATTCAAAGAAAAGAACAAAATTATATTGAGATATATTTATTAAAGTTCAAGAAAATGGAAAAATACACTATGTTCCAGGGCAGAAAGATGTTGATATAAAATTTTCAAAATAATATAGGTTTAATCACGACATTTAACAAGTATTTATTGAACACCCACTATATACCAAGCAAAATGCCAGGTACTAGGGTTACAGTCATGAACGACACAAAGGCTCTGCCCTCCTCGTGCTTAGATTCTCGTGGAGTTGGCACAACAAACAAATAAAGCCTTAATATAATATAGTGTCAGGTAATGATGTCTGCATCGAATAAAACTAAAATAGGGTTAATCAAAATAACAATGAGATACCATCTCACACCAGTTAGGATGGTGATCATTAAAAAGTCAGGAGACAACAGACTCTGGAGAGGATATTGAGAAATAGGAATGCTTTTACACTGTTGGTGAGAGTTCAACCACTGTGGAAGACAGTGTGGCTATTCCTCAAGTATCTAGAACTAGAAGTACCGTTTGGCCCAGTAATCCTATCACTGAGTATATACTCAAGGGAGTGTAAATCATTCTATTATAAAGACACAAGCACATGTATGTTTGTTGTGGCACTGTTCACAATAGCAAACACTTGGAACCAACCCAAATGCCTGTCAATGATAGACTGGATAAAGAAAATGTGGCACATATACACCATGGAACACTATGCAGCCATAAAAACGGATGAGTTCATGTTCTTTGCAGGGACATGGATGAAGCTGGAAACCATCATTCTCAGCAAACTAACACAAGAACAGAAAGCTAAACACCGCATGTTCTCACTCACAAGTGGGAGTTCAACAGTGAGAACACGTGGACACAGGGAGAGGAAGATCACACACTGGGGCCTGTCAGCGGGTGGAGGGCAAGGTGAGGAATAGCATTAGGAGAAATACCTAATGTAGATGTCGGGTTGATGGGTGCGGTAAACCACCATGGCACATGTATCTCTATGTCACAAGCCCGTACATTCTGCACATGTACCCCAGAACGTAAAGTATAATTAAAAAAAATACAAATAAAATAGAGAATGATAGAAGGGGAATGCGGTCAGGGAAGGTCATTGAGGGAGTAACATTGGAACAGACACTTAAATAAAGTGTAGGAGAGGGCCATGTGGCTATCTGGGAGAGCAGTATTTCTTGCAGAGGGAACAACAAATGCAAAGACCCCAACATGCTACCAGCTTGATGTAGTCCAGAAACTGCAAGCAATGCAGTGTTGCTGAGGCAGAGTGAGTACGGTGCGGACCTGTGGAAGATGAAGATGGAGGTAACGTGAGGGCAGACTGTGCAGGCCCTGGTAGAACAGGACTTTGGGGCCTAAGTCCTGTGGTGCCTATTTTGACTAGGTGAGGATGTGATCTAATATGGTTTTTTTAAAGACCTGTTTGGTCTTGGTGCTGAGAATAGACAAGGTAGGGGTGAGGGGAAAATAGAGCAGTAAGAACAGTTAAGAGGCTATTTCAGTAATTCAATCTGGAAAAGACAGGCTTGTACTTGTGTGGTAAGGGTAGAAAGAATCAGAAGTAGATTTCAGATATATCTTGGAGATAGACATAAAGTATTTGCTTATGGGTTGTGTATGAAGGGTGAGACCAAGAGAGGAATCCACGTTGGTCCCCCGGTTTTTGTCCTGAAGCTACGGGTTGGATCACGGTGCTAATTACTTCACTGGGGAAGACTGGGAAAGGAACAAGAGCTGGTGAATGAAACCAGGAGTCTTAAGACATGTTAAGTGTGAAATGTCTATTAGACTCCAAGTGAAGATGTTGAGTAGGCAATTGCCAGAAGAGCATGAAACTCACAGAAACATGTTGGGCCATCAGCAGGTAGATGGAATGTACAGCCAGAGGATTGCATGAGGTCATCCACGGAGAGAACGCAGAGAGACTCCTGGGGCTCACCAACACAAAGAATTTGGGACAAGAAAGAAGATCCAGCAAAGAAGACTGAAAGAAGGCAGCTAACAAAATAGGAGAGAACCTGGAGAGTTTAGAGTCCTAGAGGCCAAGAAGGTGGTTTACTATAATCCCTATCGAAGCATGCGTGGTTTATTTTTATTAACTGACAAATGCTTCTAAAACATACCTGAAAAGTATAATTAATGCACACCTAGGATAATGGATCATTCTGCCACATCATTCCTTTTTCACAACTGATACGGACATGATATTTTCATGACTTTGTAAAATAAAAATGAAATCTTTCTAATTTTTTTTAAAACAGCTGCTTGCTTATGTAAACCTTCTGTCTCTCGCTGTATAACCCCTCCAATTTTATATGGGCACATGTTTCTGTCACTTTTTGGAGCCCTTGTAGCACATTAATAAAATGTAGCACCTGCTTGAAGAAAAATTTGTCTAGGACATTTTGTTTTGGAGACTCGTAAAGTGACGCTATTTTACATAAGAATCTATTATGCCATAGGAAGCATGTTATAAACCCTTAAGCAGGGACCAATTATTCAATAAATGGTGATGACATGAATGTCTAGAAATATGAAAGCCTTGATTTCTCATTTCATTCCACACACCAAAGTGAATTCTAGATTGGTTAAAAATTTTAATGTTTAAAATTTTAACAGTAGAAACATTTGAAGGAAACATGGATATTTATTTATAAAGCTGCTATATGGGGAAAGTTTTCCTATACTAGAAATAACAGGAAAAAAATGTAAAGCAAAGACCAGCAGATCTATAAAAATGAAAAGTTCTATACACAAAAAACCATTAGGCAAATATTAAAATGGAAAAATATTTTCCATAAAATGTTGAAGTGAATATAGTTTCTACATAAAGAGCTCATGCAAACAGATATGAAAACCAGTAGGGCCCCTGTTGATAGTTGGAATATTATGAAGAGATCATTACCCAAAAGAGAAAATTCATCTAGTCAACTCATATGCAAGCATGTATCCTTGATAGTAACCAAAAAAACAAACAACACAAAAAAGCGATCATTTTTCACTAATACTGTTACTAAGTTTAGTTGTGTTTTTTGTTTTGTTTTTGTTTTGTTTTTGACACAGGGTCTCACTCTGTTGCTCAGGCTAGAGCTCAGTGGCACAATCATAGCTTACTGCATTCTTTGAATTTCTGGGTTCAAGAGATCTTCCCACCTCAGCCTCCGGAGTAGCTGAGACTACAGGCACACGCCATCACTGCTTGATAATTTAAAATAATCTTTTTGTAGAAATGGAGTTGGCTGTGTTGCCCAGGCTGGTCTTGAACTCCTGACCTAAGGGTCCTCCCACCTCAGCATCCCAAAGTGCTGGATTACAAGTGTTAGCTACTGCACCTAGCCCTAAAGATTTGCTTTTTAAAATAATAATATATATCCTTGGGAAAGGTTCAGCTAAGGGGACCCTCTTTTGTACTGATTATATAAATTTAGACAAGCAATTTGAATTTGTATCAAAATCCTTCAAAAAGAAAAAGTCTGTATTCAACAACGACTTGGCATCTTCACTTGTAGACTATCTTAAAGAAATATAAAGATTTTCATAAAAATAAATATACCATTATTTATAATTGACTCCAAATGGAAATAAAAGTTTTGCAGATACAGTGGACCTGAAATGGTTCAATTAAAAAACAGCCTTCCCTGTTGCACCCAGAAAATAATTCCTAACAATGTTACAAAGGAAGCTTCACTACATGCATTCTTCTGCCCATTGGGGATCTTTTTGTAGCCCTGACCCCAATCAGTAAGTTACTTTGTCCACCAAAAGAAGAATTTAGCTTCCATCCACATGATGTGGGCACAACCTAGAGGCTGCTGACCAGGGAACACAGAGAACCAGATTAAAAGGCTGGAAAACTACAGGGTCATGCAAATAGAAAGGGAAGCTTCCTCTGATAAACAAGCAGCAGTAGGCATTCTTGCAGAGTTTATTGAAGGAAAACAACATCTCCTTTGCAATAAAATTGATGTAGATTATTTTTTTGAGCAAACTCAAAAGACAGAATTTCTGCAGAGAAATTAGGGTAAAAAAATGAAAGAAAATGACATTCCTGAAAATACTGTTTTAGGACAAAGCTATTGAGGAAGATCATCAGCAGAACTTAGGTAAAGTCCAAAGCAGGGGAACTGGGCACAGACTGCATGAACCATGTTCATTTAGCCATACTTCCATGCATGCATTCATTTATTCGCTCTTTCATTCTTTCAGTAATTTCTGTGTTGACTTAGCAAATATTTATTGAGCAGCAAATATATACTAGGCACTAAGCAAATATTGGGGGTTAAATTACCTTAGTGAAAAAGACAAGAAGAGTATGTTTTCATGGATTGTGTAATAGTGACAAAGCTAGGCATTAAAACAATAATAAAACATTATTTAAGTTCAAATTGATAAGTACTAACAACAAAGAAATTCTGAAATCTGTTGGAGTGAGTGACAGGAGAACCTAACCTAACTCAGGGGATTAGAGAATTCATTTTGGGGTTTCTATGAGATTTGAAATTTTTAATGAAATTTTAAAGGTGAAAGAGATTTATCTAGGGTAATCATTTTTACGAATTCCTTATTGGGGACAGAATGGAAACTTAACTATTTGTGGTTTACTGAATATACAATATACGTTTTTTTATAGAGTTAAATATTAGCTATATAGGTCTTATACCATTGTATGAATTCCAGCAAACATATTTTATTATTTCTATAAAGACCTAAATTATGTTTTTGAATAGATAGGTTGAGAGGAAGCTTCCCATCTATTTAGTCAAGAGTATGGTATTTAACAACATTTTCTTCTGTCTAGTTATTCTAACCAATACCAAACCATAACCATTCAGTATAGGCACTTCAAGATAATACATCAATTCAAAACAAGTATTCATTGAGTATGTGTTGTGTGATAAGCTGTGTTTTGCAGCTGAGATAACAGTGGTGAGGAAAACAGACAAGGTCCCTGACTTTCTGGAATTTACATCTTAAAATGAACTTAAATTACTTGTTTCTAATGTTCTAATTGACATTCCCAATAGCAATGGGAATGTTCACCTTACTGCACGTTGTATTCTCATCAATACTGAGTACTATCATTACTTGCTTTTGTAGAAGGAAAGTACAAAAAAAGTAAGGCATTGTTATGGGCTGAATTATGTCACACGTAAAAAGATGTTGAAGTCTTAATCCCCACTACTCAGAAATGTGATCTTATTTGAAAACAGGGCTTAGGCAGATGTAGACAAGAGAAGATGAAATCATTAAAGTGGACCCGACTCCAATGTGACTGTTATCCTTAGAAAAATGGGAAATTTAGACATAGAGAGTCACACACAGGAAGAACACTGTGTGAAGAGAAGGCAGAGATTGGGGGCATGCAACTATAAGCCAAGCAATACTGATTGCCAGCAACCTCCAGAAGCTAGGAGAGAGGCACCGAACAGATTCTCCCACACATCCTCAGAAGGAACCGGCCCTGCCAACACCTTGATCTCCGACTTCCAGCCTTCAGACTGAGACAATACACTTCTCTTGGTTAAGCCACCCAGTTTGTGGTACATTGTTACGCTAGCCCTATCAAACTAATACAGGTATGTTTCTTTATTTGGATTCCACTGGAAGCAGAGATTGACAAGACTTGGGTGGTAATTGATGTTTGACACGTGCTCAGGATATAAATTTCACTTTCAAAACTATCATGGTATTTATTTGTTTGTTTTCTCTTATTTTCCCCGTGGGTTTAGACATAAAAAATAACCAAGCAGACAGTGGCATGTTTGTAATCCCAGTACTTTGAGAGGCCAAGGTGAGAGGATTGCTTGAGGTCAGGAGTTTGAGGCCAACCTGGGCAACATAGTGAGACCCCTTCTGTACAAAAAAATTAAACAAAATTAGCCAGCCATGGTGGCATGTGCCTGTAGTCCTGCCTACACTGGAGGCTAAGGCAGGGGAATCTTGCAAGTCCAAGAGTTCAAGGCCATAGTGAGCTAGGATCTTGCAATTGCATTCCAGCCTGGGTGGCAGAGAGAGATCTTGTCTTTAATTTAAAACAAAAAAAGAAGCAAACCAGAGACTGCCAATGGGCAATAAAGGCTTTTATTATGAATTGACAAATTTGGGTAATCAGTCATTAGAATTGGATAGGAAGAGTAGATCGAGCTTTTGTGGGACTTGAAGTTTATTTAATCTTCTATTTAAGAAAAAGAGTATAAAATTATAAATATAAAATTAGTTATAAAAGCAAATATTTAGAAAAGAGATTAAAAAATAAATTACAAACATTAGAAAGATGATAAATGCTATGAATACCCATACATCTAGAACTCTATTTTTGTTTTTTAATTCTCTGACAGCTTTTTATAATTTATTTTTCTACATATTTGGCTGCATATTATTATTATCATTATTATTATTTTTTGAGACGGAGTTTTGCTCTTGTTGCCCAGGCTGGACTGCAATGGGGTGACCTCGCCTCACTGCAACCTCTGCCTCCCAGGTTCAAGCAATTCTCCTGCCTCAGCCTCCCAAGTAGCTGAGATTACAGGTGCTTGCCACCATGCCCGGCTAATTTTTGTATTTTTAGTAGAGATGGGATTTCACCATATTGGGAAGGCTGGTCTTGAACTCCTGACCTCAGGTGATCCACCCACCTCGGCCTCCCAAAGTGCTGGGATATCAGTGGCTGCATATTATTTGATTACCTCGTTATATAACACCAATTTTATAACATGGGTTTCTATAGATAGAACATAGTCTTCCTCTAGCATGGTTGGTCTAAATTTGTGTTTGAGTAGTGATAGATGGGATGCATAAAACACGCAACCTCACACATAGATGTGTTCATGCCACAGGATAATGCATCAGAAACCCAAGAATTCTGATAAAATCCACTTTAGATGACTTTCATGAAAATGTATTTTAGGTTTATAATTATGTATAATGTATTATCAAGTATGTTCCTGAACAGGAGAGAATTTCTGTCTTGATGGGGCATTGATGAGAATCGAATCCTTTGTTTACAATTTTACATGTCAGATATTCAAAGGAATTTTCCACAGAATTGCTTCTGGCTCCACACATTACAGACCCTGCTTCTCTCTCTCCCCACATACTCCTACTACAGGACAGTAGGTTATATGTATATATCCTGATATGGCCTCTAGCCCTAGTCCTTCAACATGATGCCTGGTATGTTGGCTCAAGTGCAGGAGAAGAATCTGGAAGCCATTTCTATGCCAGATCAGTCAGTAATAGCTTAACTATGTAAAGAAGTGACTTGACTCTCATAAATATACCCTACTAAAAACCACAATTTAATATATTCCCCAATTCAACTTTCCCTTAGTCAGCTCCCCAAAACACTTATGTCCCCAGTAATACCACCTGATTGCAATGTAAAAGATGGGAAGTCAAAGCGGAAGGAGACAAGGTCATAACCAATAGCAATACAAAGATTTTACTTCTGAGCCAGGTGCAGCGGCTCAAGCCTTTAATTCCAGTGACTTGGGAGGCTCAGCCAGGTGTTTAAGGCTGCAGTGAGCTATGACTATGGAGCTGCACTCCAGCATGGGCCACAGAGCAAAACCCTATTTCTTAAACAAAAAAAAAAGACAGAAAAAAAATTTACTTTTGCAAGTTTTACAAAAATCTACATGTATGTGAATGTATGCATCAGGATCCTTCCTGGGACTTTCTAAGGAGTCCAGGCATGAGAAGACCCACCGTGAGAGGGGCCTGAAACTTAACCTTCATTTATACTTCATTCATACTTCAGAGTAACCTGCCTTTCACAGTGCTAAATTATCTGAAGCTTTGTCACAGGCATGTTCTTTTTCTCGAGACAGAGTTTCACTCCTGTTGCCCAGACTGTAGTGCAATGGTGCAGTCTCAGCTCACTGCAACCCCCATCTCCCGGATTCAAGTGATTCTCCTGCCTCAGCCTCCTGAGTAGCTGGGATTACAAGTGCCCGCCACCACACCTGGCTAACTCTTTTGTATTTTTAGCAAAGACGGGGTTTTACCATGTTGGCCAGACTGGTCTTGAACTCCTGACCTCAGGTGATCCACCTGCCTCGGCCCCCCAAAGTGTTGGGACTACAGATGTGAGTCACTGTGCCCGGCCAGGTAAGTTCTTATATATTTAAATTTTATCATTTAGGCTTTGGCATCAGGGAATGAAATTTAGACCATCCTTCCTGGGTGAAAGAAGGCCGTGATGAGTGGGAAAGAGAGTGAGTAAATGAAAAAGGAATTGTTATAAGAGTTGGAAAGTGGTAATGAGGAACTGTGTTAAAAAAAACTTCTCTTCCTGGGTCCAGGAAGGGCATGATTTCAAAGGCAGGAGTTTCCTGGCTCCACACCTCCATCCGGGAACCAGAGGGATTTCAAATATAAAGTTCTTTGGGTTTGCCACTGGTGGGCTAGGTAGGGAAAGCCAGGTGGGGCTCCTTTGTTCCAAAACTCCCAACGAAAGATCTGGGATGAGGGGGCTCTGTAACTCAGGGATGTGGACCAAGGAGCTAATCCGGTATCAAAGTCAAAGATCAATCACTCCAGAGGAAGTTTAAAAGAACTCCCCTCATTCGACAAGAACATGAATGGGGAGAGAAAGAATAAGCTGTGAGTGTAAATATAAGCATTTTTTCTGACCCTTCTACTTCTGGCATAAACAGATAGAAGATAATCTTCAAAGAGAAGATAATATTAGTCTGGCTTATGTAACAAAGAGAGTCAGAAGATTTGGTTTTGTTTAATCCAGAAAGGTCCGTGATTGAGGACCTACCCACTGAAAGTTAATTTATTATTTTATACCTTATTTATATGTGGGCCTAAGACCAAATGCTTTTAATTAATATGTTCATAAGCGGAATGTGTATGAGGGTAGTTTTGAGCAATAGTGATAAATATATTTGAATATGCCCAAGTTTTGCTATTTGTGATAGTGATAATAACAATAATATTAGTTTGTGGGCCCAGTGAATACTGTCTGCTTTTATATTGTTTGGTCCAACTGAAGCCGTCAGTCTTAAGGTAAAAATCGCCCTTGGCTATAGGGTAGATTTCTTTACAATAAAAGAAGTATTCTTTTGATTAATAATTCAATCTAGGTCTTCAGATAGAGGGGAGGCAAATAAATGATCTTAAAGACATTAATATACAATTTGTCTCCTTTAGTGAGTATAAAAACAAAATCATAATCTAATAGATTAGTAAAAGTAACATGGAATTCAACAGGCTTTGACTTTGGTCTAAGAAGCTAGAAATTACTTAGGTGTCCCCCCAACCATGACGTAACCATCTCCTGGTTTAACATGGAGCAGTAGGGAGAAAGGACCCGCTGATGAAAAGCCTCAGGCTATTTAACTGCCTTGACTTGGTCTCTCCTGTATTTGTTTTCTATTGCTGTTGTAACAAATTATCATAAACTTGGTGGCTTTAAATAACACAAATATATTATTTTATAGCTCTTATATTGGAAGTCCAACATCAATCTTGCTGGGCTAAAATCGAGCTGTCAGCAGGGCTGCACTTCTTTCTGGAAGCTCTAAGCAGGGAATTCTTTTAGTTGCCTTTCCTGGCTGCTAAAGGACGCCCACACTTCTTGGCTCATGGCCCGTACTCTCCATCTTCAAGGTCAGCAAAGCAGCATCACTCTGACCCTTCCATTGTCACAACTTTTTCTAACCACAGCTGGGAAAGGTTCTTCACTTTTCCAGACTCATGTGATAAGATTGGGTCTGCCTGGCTAATCCACAGTAATCTCTGCATCTCAAGATCCTTAATTTAATCACTTCTGCAAAGTCCCTCTTGCCACATAAAGTAGCATATTCATAGGTTCTAGAGACTGAAATGTGAAATCTTTGAAGGGCCATTATGCTGCTGGGGGAGGTACAACAGTCAGCAGCCTTCCCGGCTCCTTCCTACTCTTCTGCAAGGGACATTTTATGGAATATCGCCATGTGTGGCCTTCTGGGGAGGTTTTCCAACAAGGTAGTGTGAGGGTGAGGGGGATGAGAATGGCTCCTCTCTTTAAAAATTAATAATAAATATTATTAGTAAAATCTCTCCTCTTAAGAACTTCAAGTGTTGTGTTTTGTATGAGTTGAGTGGCCATCTAGCCTGAACACACAACCAAGAGATAAAATATTACTATTTTTGTTATTATTTGTCTTGGCCTGGTTTAAATTGCTGATTTTACAATAAAATCAAAGGACATCAAAGTCCATTTCCAGATTCCTGGGAGGTTCATTTCCTTTCATTGCTACTTTGCTGTTTTTGTTCTTTCCTGATTTTGTGCAAATATTTGCAATTTGGGTGGAGGACAGTTTACCAGTCAACCCAGAATTATTTTCACCTGCTTGCTATTGTTCAACTTGCAGTATAACAAAGCTCCTTTGAACTTTACATATCAAAGAAAAAAAATCATCCTTTCTTAGACTAACATCTAAAGCAGCTCAGTGTGCACAAAGAGATACCACTGCTGAAATTGACTTCAAGACCTAACAGATCTTCTGGCAGACTATCACCCATTGACTGGAGATCTTTGATTTTTGAAATTATTGTTTTTATGCAGATGTAACTCTCTGCTAAGTCATCCTATGCTTTTTATGCTTTTTCATTAAAAGTATTTACAATCAAGACATTAACCGCTATCCTGTTCTTTCTTTGAATTCTTTTGCTAATTATTATACACAGATAGTGTCGCACAATCAAGGAAGTTATTTGTATAAGTAATGATTGAATAGATGAATGAATGAACAAAAGGTACAATGTTGTGTGGCAGATAAGCCCAAGTCTATCAAGTCTTGAATCCATCTATTGTATCTCTATGGCTTTGGGTCACTTAGCTTCTCAGGACCTCAGTTTCCTCATCTAGAAAAATGTGGGTAATACTGCCTACATTGTACGTTTATTGAAAGTATTTGGGATAATATATGTAAAATTCCCAAAGCACAGAAACAGGCAGTAAATCTCTCTCTCTCTCTCTCTCAATAGGAATCATTAACCAGTGTTTTGTTCTTTGGGGATTACACACCTAACCCTCAATAATCCACATGTGGGTTGTTCTCTTCACAAGTTAGCTCCAGCACATTTTTGAAAGTACGTAGATTTTCCCATGAACTCCTCATTTACTCTGGGCTGACTTCCCACCACCAATCTCATGTGTGTTTATAGAATGCAAACAATTTAATATTAAGCTGTGTGTTACTTTTGCAGAAAGATAAATTTGCGGCCACAACCAAACACATATGGCATTTGAAATTCTCTAACTTGCAGTGACTTGCCAAATTGCTGAATTAGCCAGATGTAAAATTTTTAATTTTGTTGTATTAAAAGGGGGAACAGGATTGTGTGGCCAAATAATTGTGTGGATTTGTAAATTTTCATTTTTCTTTTTACTTCCAACTCTCAGACCATGTCTATGCAAAAACACCAATACTAATTTTCCCCCAACAACTCTTCTGACATACAAAATGTTTGCTGTCACTGGTTCAGTTGAGATCATCAGGATAGTAATGTCTAATCTCAGTCCCATTCCTGGGCCCCTGGGGAGAAGAATTAATGGAATCAAGGTTGGCTGATGAGTTATCAGCTACTCCATGAAGCTGAGTCTCATAGATTAATGCAGAACTGGCAAGCTTAAAGCCATGGGGAAAAGGCTGAAATGTAAATACATGGAGATGATTAAAAGCAGTGGTAAACATTTGAAAATGAAGGTCTTAGGTATGGTATAGAGGATAAAGCATCACGGTTCCAAACAAAATTAAAGATATTGTGCTTCTAATACATTACCAGAGGCTAGTGAGTAAAGATTTAAAAAGAAGGAAAAAACGTAACACCTAAGTATTCCTGACATTTATTGAGGATGAAGAAAAAAATGAATAGAAAGAAAAGAAGGCAAAGAGCAAAGAACCTTCCCTGGAAGAGCAGAGCTGTGCTTTGGCATCGGGAGCTAAACCCTACGCCCATCTGTGCTAGTGGGCTCCACTACCCAGCTGGGAAGGACAGGGTGCTTGCTGTGTGCTCTCTTCTTTTTACAGTTTCATTGAGGTAAAGTTCACATGCCAGAAAAGTCACTCATTTTAAGTATGCAATTTAATGGTTTGTAGCATATTCTCAGATATGTGCAATTATCACCACAATTTTAGAATGTTTCCTTCAGCTCAGAAAGAAACCTTGCACCCTTGAGCTCTGACTCTCATCCATCCTCCTGTTCATCACCCAGTCCATGCAACCACTGATCTACTTTCTATACCTAGAGATTGTCCTATCCTGGACATTTCTTATGAATGAGAATGTGACTTGTGTGACTTATTGCACTTAGCATCTTGTTTTCAAGGTCCGTTCATGCCGCAGTGTCATTTCTTTCTACAGCTGAATAATATTCTGTTGTGTGGCTATGCCTTATTTGCTTTTCCGTTCAGCAGCTGAAGGACATTTGGGTTGTTTTCACTTTTGGACTATTGTGGATATTTTGAATACACATTCATGTGGAGGTTTTTGTGTGGGCATATGTTTCCATTTCTCTTGTGTACATACCTAGCAGTGGAATTGTTCGGTCATGTGGCAACTCTATGCCTGTTTGAGAAACTGCCAGGCTGTCTTCCAAAGTGCCTGCACCATTTTACATTCCAGCAGCAGTGCATAAGTTTTCTCTACAACCTTATCTATCATGTGTGCTCATCTTTTGGCTTTACATAGCTTCTTCTATGTGACAAGACAAATGAGATCAAAATATAGGATTTGCTTTCTAGGCAAAAGAACCCACTGTTATTCATATTCTAAGAAATGCTTATTTTCTATTTTATAGTTCTAGTACAAATGTGAGCTGATTTTTTTTCAGGATGTTCTATAATAATTTGAATGGTGAAGAGAAACTCCAACGCTGAATGTGAAACATGTAAAAAATATTTCCTATGTTACCACTTAAGCAGTAAACAGCCCAAAGCCTCCCCCACCACCCTACCCCTTCACCACCTTGAACTGGCCAATTCTTACTCATCTTTGAGTTCTCTGGATGCCCTCCCCAAGTCACTGGCTTGAGATAGTTCCCCGTGCGGTGAAGCTCCCTGGCGCCTCTACTTCCTCTGACAAAATGTGCTTCAGAGTTTTTTTTTTTTAAATACACAATCAAATCAATTTGTTTATTTATATCTGTACAAAGCTGTATAGAGATATCTAAGGTGTTATAAAACTGCTCAAGTATGAACAAAGTAACATTTTATGGTTTAGAGAGACAAATAAGTTTATACACTCTGGATTTGGAAATAATGTAAACATGAAGTTAACATATAGTGGTTCTCAGGTATTAATCATTATTCCATATCCATCTTGCCCTCTAGCCTGCAAGGCACTAGGGCAGTGACCTTGGTTGTCTTTCCCACAGTATCTCCAGCATCTAGCCATGTGTGTACTCCATAAGTATTTGCTGAATGAAGATGCAAAAAAGGTTTTCCACTAAGAAGTTTTCCTGCTTACTAAACTTTTCAGTGAATGTGAATAAATTAGCTGTACCAAAGTGTTTGCTTTGTTTAGGAAAAACTCAAGCTGCATCTTAGCTCTTTGACACACTCCAAGAGCAGACTTATTTTACCAGCAAATTCTTCCCTGAGTCAGCTATTGCTAAGGTATGTTCAATACTTTTCTGAAAACTATTCTAATCTCCCCTAACAGAGGCCAGAGTGTAGCTGAAACAGCTCTTCTGACATTTGGGAAGCTCTGATTCTGTCAGTCATTTTCTGTTCTTTATCATGTTTTTTCAAAGGAAAAAGCTGTTTTCCTGTGTGTGAGAACATTCTCTCCTATCTAATAAAGCTCAATTGTCTTTCTGTTCCATTAGTGTGCAGGAAACCACCTGTCCAATTGAGATCAGAGCTACAGACGTCAAAGTGTCTCATTTTATATAGATGTGCAGCTGTCAGATCAGAGATCAAAGACTTCTCTTTAATGAAAACAAGTCATCTTTACCAACATGACTGTAGAATTTATATGAATGCATTTATCTGGATTGAACGATTGGCATTCATCTTTCTCAAGCTCCTGTCATTTTAACAATGACTTGGCTCTCCCGACTTCCTCAAATTAAAGGACGAGGGAAGCATCCTAACCTCTGCCCCCGCCCCTGTGATCCTGCTCCTTTTTCTCTGGTCCCTGTACCAGAGGATTCATAATGGTCTCCCAAGGGTCATGCTTGAAAGAGTTTTATTTGAACAAATACATATAAAAAATTGTTGAGATTAAGGGCCAGTATTTCAAAATTGGAAGATTTCACATAAAAATCAGATCTCCAATTTTTCTTCAAAAATCAGGCAGTCCCAACTCTGAGTAGTATTCTCAAAGGCAAATTCGTAGGGTAGTCGCTAAGGTGGTTCCCAATGATGCTTACCTCCTGGTTTGCATGCCTTTGTCAAATCTCTTCCCCTTGAGTTTGAGCCCATTGTGAACCTGGCTCACTTCTAATCAATAGAATCTAGCAACAATGATAGGATGTCACTTTTGAGATTGGGTTTCAAAAGCGCTGCCTTCCATCTTGTTCTCTTTCTTCTTCACTTGCTCCGGAGGATGCTGACTGCCCTGTTTTGAGCTGCCTTAAGGACAGACCCATATGGAAAGGAACCAATGCCACCAGCCACCAGCCACCAAGAACCTGAGGCCTGCCGACAACCACGTGAATGAGTTCGGAAGTGGATCCTCCCTCAGTTCAACCTTAAGCCAAGACCACAGACACAGCTGACATCTTGATTATAGTCTTGTCAGAGGCCATGGGTTAGAGGGCCCAGTTAAACCATGCCTGGATTCCTGACCTACAAAAACTGAGAAAATATGTTTGTTGTTTGTTTGTTTTTTGAGATGGAGTTTTGCTTTTGTCACCCAGGCTGGAACACAATGGTGTGATCTGGGCTCATGGCAACCTCTGCCTCCCAGGTTCAAGCGATTCTCCTGACTCAGCCTCCCGAGTAGCTGGGATTACAGGCATGCACCACCACGCCCAGCTAATTTTGTATTTTTAATAGAGATGGGGTTTCTCCATGTTGGTCAGGCTGGTCTCTAACTCCCGACCTCAGGTAATCTGCCTGTCTCGGCCTCTCAAAGTGTCGGATTACAGATGTGAGCCACTGTGCCTGGCCATTTGTTGTTTTAAGCCAGTACGTGTTGGGGTAATTTGTTACCCAGCAATAGATAGCCATTGTGGTAACCATTGCAGTAACCATTGGAGCTGAGCACAGCTGTGCCCTTTGGAAGGCATGCATTCACTCTGCTTGCATTTGTCTAGCCCACCCGTGGTCACTGAGACCCTGCTCTATGCTGTAGAATAATGCACTGTTCATTCAGTCACTTTGTCAGGACCTAGAGTCCTCCCTCAATCGACCAGTTACTAAGTGCTACAGGAAATGTCTCTGGTTTTCATTCCCTCTTCTTCACTCTGCGCATCCTAATTATGGTTCGATTTCTCCTGTTGTCTTGCTTGGACTTCGGCAGCCGTCTCCTAATTCCTCTCTGTTTCCTGTCTGACTTGCCTCCAAGTCATCCCTCCATGCTGCTGCCAGAGAGCTCTTTCTCAATGCTCTCCAGGACAAAATCTAAGCTTGGTTTCCAAGCCCCTCCAGGATGAGCAAGCCCCCCTCATGCTCCAGCCCCACCTCTCCCCCACACCTCCCCTTGCCACTCCCAGGAGCTATGCACTCCAGTCACCCGAAACACCTCACTGCTCCTCAAATGTGCCTAGCTGCGTCATACTTCTGGGCCTTTGCCCACCCTGATCTGTTGGCCTAAAATGAAATGCCCTACTCTGCCTCCCTGCCTCGTGACCACTCCTCACCTTTCTAGCATCATCTCACCTGTGAAGCCATGGCTAAATCATACCCCCACGTAATCAACTGTTGCTTGTCGGTTCCCCTAGTCTTCTGTTCACGCTGCTCTCTTGGTGTCTGGCTCACCCAGTCATACCCGCTGCCACATCTGTCATTCTCTCACCAAGGGAGTGTGCTCCTGGAGGAAAGGGTGGCAAGATCACCTCCTCTATACCTGCATTGTCCAGCATAGTGCCCAGCACAGGCCGGGCACTCAGCTCACAACAGTGTCTCTACAAAACAACATCAAAAATGTTTCCATTGTTCCCCTTAATGCCACCACTTGACAGTTCCCCTACCTGGAATAGAAGCCACCCAACTTTCCTTTTATTTATTCGTAAGCGACATTCTCTCAGAGACCATTTCCTGACCTCTTAGACCTTTAATAAGACTTAACACTGCTGTAATCACTTACGTGGCATCCCAGTGATTTGATTACATATGTGTTCATTTAATGGCTGCAACAATCCTATTAGAGTTCTCCCAGTCGACAGATGAAGAAACCAAGGCATTTGAACCCTGGAAGTCTGACTAAGGGTCTGTGTGCCTATTCAACTCTTTTTAGTGCCTGTTTATCAGTCACCCTCCCACCTCCTAAACAAACAAACCATTAGACGGTAGGCTCCAACAGTGTCAAGCCTAACTTGTCTCTAACACTCCCCAACTCAGTGGCTGCCACAAAGTAGGTGTATGGATGAATCAACTCTGAATTCCTGAGAACAGATAAACAAATGAATTTTGAAATTCAGTAATTCGTACCTGTCCCCTGGGTCAAGAAATGCAACTCTAAATAGCCCACCTCATAGAGCCAGGTGGAGTTTGCCACATTTCACGACAAGGCCAGGTGTCTAAAGTTTGATCGGGCAGAGATTCCAGAACTGGTTGCAGCCTTCTCAGGAAACAGGGGCTATCCGAGCTCCATATTTGGTCATGAGTGCCCTGGTAACGGCTGTCACTCTGCCCGTTGAGTGGACTGCAGGAATTCTTGAGAGGACCCTCCAGAATGTATCGGCTTCTCATAGAGAAGGAGCTGATGTCTGTTAAGCCCTCCTGCAGTGCTCTAGGAACTCCCTGACGGAAGCTCTGATCCTCATGATTCTCCAAGGACACTTTGCTGTGAGGATTTGAGCTCTGACGTGGATGTCCCATGAGGGCAGGGCTCTGCATTCCCATCTCCTAGAACAGCTCATGGTGGCTCAGGGTGGCTGTTGAATAAGTATTTGTTGAATGAACTTTATAGATGAGGACACAGGCTTGGCAAGTTCACGCGTCCCACCCAGCACCACACAGCTGGTAAGCTGCGCAGTCAGGGTCTCCGTGCAAGGCTCTCTGGAGCTAAATTCATGCTTTTCCCACTATCCCATACTTATTCCACATGATTACCCATTCCCAAGAAACTTCTCAATATTGTTAGGGTCTTGAGGGTTCAGGGGCGAGGGCCCTGTTACCCAAGGCCCAAAATGCAGCTCTTAAGATTTGCACTTATGTGGATTGAGCTGGCTATGGATATCAAAGAACTTCAGAAACTCTTCAGTCTTAAAGCAGATTGCAGCTATGGGAATATGGAAACCATATTTCAAGGGGCCAGTGAGTCCCCTTCCCCCAGAGCCCTCAAGTCTGTCTTTTTTCCCTTCATTATCACTGTTTGAAAAAAAAAAAAAAGGCAGAAAGCCTCTTTTTGCACTCTCTCTTTTTTCTGAACGTTCATGTCAGCAGGCTCTCTTCTTTTCCTGAACATTCGTGAGCCACTGATGTCCCCTGTTAAATGCACTGCTTTCAGGGCTGACTGTCAGGCTGGATTAAAAGGTATGCAGTCCTGTACAAGCATTAACTCATGGCCGTGCACTGCATTTTTAAAGGCCCAGAGAGCTGCTGAAGTATGAAACAAAGTATCTTTACAAACGACTGGCCTCATTTAGTCTATAAAAATGCTGGACTCGTTATTTATGTGGATTACCTATCCCCTCATTATAAATCTTTGAGCGAAATTTCTATCTTCACCCTTTCATGTTACATATTTTTGAGATTCTATTTCTGCTATCTGCAAAGAAAAATTTGGCAGCCAGATGAAGTATTATGGTTACCCTGGAAAAAATAAATTATTCTAACTAGTTATAGAATAGGTGTTACTGGATATGAATTCACCAACCTCCTTGCCTACTACGCCCTTTCTTGTTTGGGGTGTGTATGTGTGCGTGTGTGTGTTTGTGTGTATGTGTGTGTGTAAGAACCAGAACATGATGGGTTTGCTAGGCAACTCATCTGTAGGGAAGCTCTGTTAACATCTGATTCGGAGAGTTGTGGCTCTCAATTTACGAATTTGAAAATTGGTAGCAGTTAAGTTCAGAAAATATGTGTCTGTGAGAAACTGCTGTAACTAGCCTTATATGTTACTGCGTGAGGCAACTGGTCACTAGATGGCATAATTTGAGGCTAAGTATTAACTTAGTTCACAGTTAATTTGGAGTTAGATTTGTTACCCCAGCTCACAGTGTTGTTAATGTGAGCCTTAAGAGGTAGGGGAAAATCAAATGTAGACTAGATCATACTGAAGAGGTGGTATCCTGAGATGAAAACTGTATGGGATTTAGAATCTCCGTTTTGACATTATTTGCTGTGTGTCCTGCAGCAAGTCACCTGCCCTCTCTGAGCCCCACATTTCCCATCTCTAAAATAAATTTAGGCTGGGTGCAGTGGCTCATGCCTGTAATCTCAGCACTTTGGGAGGCCAATGCGGGTGGATCGCCTGAGGTCAGGAGTTCAAGACCAGCCTGGCTAACATTGTGAAACTCCATCTCTACGAAGGAAGGAAGGAAGGAAGGAAGGAAGGAAGGAAGGAAGGAAGGAAGGGAGGGAGGGAGGGAGGGAGGGAGGGAGGGAGGGAAGGAGGGAAGGAAGGGAGGGAGGGATGGATCAGCCAGGCGCGTGTGGTCCCAGCTACTCAGGAGGCAGAGGGAGGCAGAGGTTGCAGAGAGCTGAGATGGCACCACTGCACTCCAGCCTGGACAACAGACT
This sequence comes from Cebus imitator, assembly GCF_001604975.1. NCBI lineage: Eukaryota > Metazoa > Chordata > Mammalia > Primates > Cebidae > Cebus > Cebus imitator. The sequence goes on along the minus strand of NW_016107890.1, from coordinate 696,483 downwards.
GAGACTCTGTTTCAAAAAAAACAAATTTAATAATAATCACTTCAGAGGATTGTGGGAAGGGTCAAATTCAAGACTGTTGGTGAAAGCACCGATGCCCCCACCTAGCTCCCTTAAACTGGGGCTGTGATCTCACGTTAGCTCGCTGAGGCGAGCTGCATCCCACTCAGCTTTCCTCCGCTTTCTCTCAGCCTGGGGTATTTTACAGTTTGTAGACTCCTCTTATTCTCAATGTTCTTGAGTTATCTTGTGTTTGCTAGCGAGATTATGGGTAGAAAATTAATAAACATGGCTGAAAAGTGTAAATGTTGGGAGGAGGAGTCAAAAATTCAGGCTGGTTTTGCCAATCATTGACCTATGCACGTTAGTATCTCAATGTGGCTTCTAACTTGCTGTGCAGGATGGGAGCCTTAACACTGGTTCTCCTCAGCAGGCTGTGACCAGTCATCAGAGAAGAGCCACACTTGAGGCCTCCAGCCTAGAGCGGGAGGAAATGCAAAGATAAGGGTGGACGCCATCTGCATCCAGGTGAAGCGCTTCGCCCCTGAGCAAGATGCCCGTGTGAGAATCCTGCCCTGCACTTCCCAGCTATGGCACCTTCGGAGCCAAACATTCTTATGCTGCCCCGGCCTCACTGTGAAATGGGGACATTAATAATACTTCCTTGTTGTTACACATTCGTGTTAATATTCATATCAGCATTAGAATTATTTCTGCTTTTTTAGTTTTCAGAAATGAACTTGTTCAGATCAGATTCTATTGGCTACAGACACCACCCAAACAAGGCCAAGTAAAAGGGGACTATGAAGAGGTATGAGAGAGTCTGCTTTATCTTCAGCCTCTCATTCTCTGCTTCTCCCTGCCTCCCTATGAACACACCCAAGGCTTTCTTCAGGCTAAAACAACACGTCCTTCTCCATCTAGCAACCATATAATCTCTCTCCTCATTTCCCATTCATTTCCCAATCCACTGCGTTGGAGTGGATTCCATACTCTTCCCACCATTCCTCAAAACTGCTCTCACTATGATCATCCATCAACTACCAAATGCCAGCTCTGGAGGATAAGTTCTACTTTCAGGCTCTTACACCTCTGCTGCCCTTGAGTCCACGGATCATCATCCTCCTTAAAACTCTCTGCTCTCTAGGCCTTTAGGACTGTGCACTCTCCTGACTGGCCATACCTTATGGATATTCCTTCTCTTAGACTGGTCACCCTTCCTTTGTCTATTCCACAAATGCTGCTGTTAATCTGTCTATTGCTTGCCTTTTGTCTACACTTTCTCCCTAGGTAATCTTATCCTTTTTCATGCTCCCAATTACAGACCTATAATCTTCTATCAGAAACTCAGATGGCTTCAGAGTTTAGGATTTTTAGATTTTTGAAAGGTAATAAGGAACAGATACTGAAAATTATGTACTGCTCCCAGTAGAGTCTGGGACAGCACACATAATTAAACAAATGGATATTTATGTAGCAAAACACAGAAATATTCACACTAAGTAGGATTTTTCAAAGGGGTTGCAAATAGTCCTCTCATATATTCAGTTCATGTTTTGGAGTCAGAAGGGCTCAAATCTGGTCAGGATTTGCCACCAAATAAGTTTTTAAAAAACTTTTTAGATTTTCTTTTAGATTTGGAAACTACAGGTACAGGATTATGGACAAATACTACTGGTATGCTGATAACTCACAAACCTTTTATTTTCAGATCATGGTTCTCCCTGGACCTTTAGGTTTAGGTATCTAAAAGCCAGATGGAGACCTCAACCTGGAAGTCTTACAGACATATCCAGCTCAATTCACCTAAAACAGAATGTCTTCGCATCTAAGGTCTGGTCTTCTGGGAAACGGCTCTGAAGCAGATATCTATGTGCAAGACACTTATCAATGGGACACCATTTACCAGCTCCTCCCTTGGAGCTCTGGGGCTGGAATGGCCCATCAGAGTTTTCCTGAATTAAGAAAAGCAGCTTGTGCTTTTGTGCCCCTACATCAACCAGCCATTGAATGTGGGCTGCCCCTGGCAAAATGGTATAACCTTGAGCAAAGCAGCTCCCCTGGGCTAGAGAGGGCTCAGCTGTGAGCCATCAGCAGCCATTGTTCCTGGAGGCTGGGGAAACGATGGCTTGTCTTGAAGCAGAGCAGCGCAGCATCCACCTCAAGCTCTCCTCCTAGTTTCTGTGTGTGCCATGCAGCCAGGCACCCAAGTCAACAGCTTCTAGTCATCCCTGACTCCTCTCTGTTTCTTAGCACTTCTACATCTGATAACTCATTGTGTCCTGCCAATTTACTCTTCTAAAAATACTTAAAAATCTGCCTCATCTCCTCCATCCTTATGTCCAATGTCCTAATTCAGATTCGCACTGTCTCTTTCTTGCCTCATTTACTGCAATTGCCTCCTACCTGTTCTCCTTTCTTTCACTCTTTCCCCAGTTACGCTGATTTCCTGTGTATGCAACAGAACAAACTATGTAAAGCTCAAATCTGGACACGGTGTTCTGCTGCTAGAAATGTTCTAATAGTTAACCATTGCCTACAGGGTAAGCTCCAAGTTCTTCAGCCTATGATAAAAGGCCTCTCTGATCTGGGACCCATCCAGCCCTCCTCAGCCACTTAGCTGGCTCCCAACACTTAACACACGAGCCCGTCCTCTGCCTCTTGTTCTCCTTACACTCTTCTACTGCTTGATTCCATGCCTGAGGTCATGTGGTCCTCTCTGTGTAGATGCAATTTATCCTATAAAACACAATTTATCCTATAAAGCTTGACTCAGTTGTCACTTGTTTTAGGGACCTTCCCTAATTCCCCACCCCCAGTCTTGGTCAGGTGCCCCTTCTCTTTGCATTTATGATACCATGTGCATACATCTCCCATTGCACTTAGCACACTGTATTATAATTAGATGTGTTTGTGTCATTGCTTCTTGAAAACCAGGACAATGTTCTCCTATTGGCAGAGGTAGGAACGTAATAGGCCCTTAGTAAAAATTTGCTGAATGAATGAATATGAGTTGTTTAACTCCAAAATCCATACATTTTTTTCTTTAAACTGTGTTGTCTATGCTGCAACGCCAGTGCCTTCAGCATCCCTTGCTACTCTGGTAATCATAATGGCTGACGTTTTTTAGGCTATAGTGTGCACTAGGTACCATGTTTAGGAATTCATATACGTTTTCTCATTTTACACTTAAACAGTTTGGTGAGGAAAGAACCATTATTCTCATTTTCCTGAGGAAGAAACTGAACATCTGAGGGCTTAGGTACCCTGCTCAAAGTTACACAGCTAGCAGGCAGTAGAGCTGGGATTTGAATCCAAGTATGCCTGACCTCAGAGTATGCCTGACCTAGCTTTGCAACAAAGTTTCTGGGAACCCCTGAAGTTTTGTTGAACTTCTGATCTGCAGACTTGAAGCTACAAAGGAGCTCTTGAGAAGACACTTATTAAACTGAGGCTTAAAAGTCCTGTGTTTAGTCCAGAGTTCAGAATATGCCATTCTCCCAAATGACACTCTTCAATGACTTCCTACAGAACATTGAATAAACTCCAGATCTGATAAATGGCTCACAAGTTCCTGAACACAGGGGCCCCTGTCTTTATCTCCATCCTTATATTCTCCTGCTATACTCTTTCCAGTCCCACTGTTGTTCTCTCTGCGACTGGAACACCCCAGCTCTTTCTAGCCCCAAGGCCTTGCATGTTCTTTGCCCCGTAGGACTGCCCATTTCTACAATCTTGACCTTCCATTTAGCTAGCTCTTTCATACCTCTATCTAAATGTGCCTTCTTCATAAAAGGTTCTCGAAGTATTTCCCATTATCATCAACCTCATCTGCTTATTTCCTTCATAGCATTTATCATGATTTGTAAGTATTTTATTTCCTTTTTGTAGTTTTTGTCTGTTCCACTAAAGCAGAGTCTGTTTCTTGTATTCCCAGAGCCCATGAATGAATGGAGGAATAGGTTCTACAAATGGAGGAATAGGTGTTAAATGAAACAACTTTGTTGAAAGTTGTTTACCTATAGGATGGTTACTATTTAAAAACAGAAAATAACAGGCGCTGGTGAGGTTGTAGAGACATTGGAACCCTAGGCACTGCAGGTAGAAAGTAAAATGGTGTAGCTGCTATGGAAAACAATATAGTCGTTCCTCAAAAAATTAAAAATAGAATTACCATATGATCTAGAAATTCCACTTCTGGGTATAGATCTAAAAAAATTGAAACTAGGGTCTTGAAAAGCTATTTGTACCCCCATGTTTATAAGGCATTATTCAAAATAGACAAAAAATGGAAGCAACCAAGTATTCATCAACAGATGATTAGGTGAGCAAAATGTGATATATACATACAATGGAATATTCTGTTGCCTTAAAAAGAAGGAAATTCTGACACATCCTCAAGGAAGAACCTAGAGGACATTATGCTATATAAGCCTGTCACATAAAAACAATACTGTGTGATGCCACTTATATGAGGTACCTATGGTAGGAAAATTTATAATAAAGACAGAAAGTAGAACAATGGTTCCCAGGAGTTGAAGGGAGGGAAAATAAGGAGTTATTGTCTAATGGGTGCAGAGTTTTAGTTTGGTAAAATGAGAAAAGTTGTAGAGATAGATGGTGGTGATGCTAGGAAATACTTGACAACACTGCACTATATACGTGAAAATGGGCTGGATGGTAAATCTTATGTTACATGTATTTTACCACAGTTTTAAAAGAAAGAAAAAAAGTGTATTAGTCCATTCTTAAACACTGCTATAAAGAATTGCCTGAGACGGGGTAATTTATAAAGGAAAGAGGTTTAATTGACTCATAGTATGGTTGGGGAGGCCTCAGAAAATTTACTATCATGAAGAAGGGAAAGCAAACACACCCTTTTTCATATGGTGGCAAGATAGAGAAGAATGAGTGCCTGGTGAAGGGGGAATCCCCTTATGAAACCATCAGCTCTCATGAGAACTGACTTACTATCATGAGAATAGCATGGGGGAAAACACCTCCATTGATATGGCTTGGCTCTGTGCCTCCACCGAAATCTCGTCTTGAATTGTACTCCCATAATTTCCATGTGTAGTGGCAGGGATCCGGTGAGAGAGAATTTATCATGGGGAAGTTTCCCCCATACTATTCTCAGGTACTAAGTCTCATGAAATCTGATGTTTTTTTCAGGGGTTTCTGCTTTGCATCTTCCTCATTCTATCTTTGTCTGCTGCCATCCATGTAAGATGGGACTTGCTCCTCCTTGCCTTCTGCCATGATTGTGAGGCTTTCCCAGCCATGTGGAACTGTAAGTCCAATTAAACCTCTTTCTTTCGTAAATTGCCCAGTCTTGTGTATGTCTTTATCAACAGCACGAAAATGTACTAATACAGTACACTGGTACCAGTAGAGTGGGGCATTGCTGCAAAGATACTAAAAAATGTGGAAGCAGCTTTGGAACTTGGTAACAGGCAGAGGTTGGAACAGTTTGGAGGGCTCAGAAGAAGACAGGAAAATGTGAGAAAGTTCGGAACTTCCCAGAGACTTGCTGAATGGCTTTGACAACAAACACTGATAATGATGTGGACAATAAAATCTAAGCTGAGGTGGTCTGAGATGGACATGAGGAACTTGTTGGGAACTGGAGCAAAGGTGGCTCTTGTTATATTTTAGCAAAAAGACTGGTGGCATTTTGCCCCTGCCCTAGAGATTTGTGAGACTTTGAACTTCAGAAAGATGATTCAGGGTATCTGGTGGAAGACATTTCTAAGCAGCAAAGCATTCAAGAGGTGACTTGGGTACTGTTAAAGGCATTCAGTTTTAAAAGGAAAGCAGAGTGTAAAAGTTTGGAAAATTTGCAGCCTGACAATGCAATAGAAAAGAAAATCCCATTTTCTGAGGAAAAATTCAAGCCGGCTGCAGATATTTGCATAAGTAATGAGGAGCCAAGTGTTAATCACCAAGAAAATGAGGAAAATGTCTCTAGGGCATGTCAGAGACCTTTGTGGCAGTCTCTCCCATCACAGACCCATAGGTCTAGGAAGAAAAAATGGTTTTGTGGACAGGGCCCAGGGTCCCTGTGCCCTGTGCAGCCCAGAGACTTGGTGCCCTGTGTCCCAGCCACTCCAGCCATGGCTAAAAAGGGCCAACATAGAGCTTGGGCTGTGCTTCAGAGGGGGAAAGCCACAAGCCTTGGCAGTTTCCATGTGGTGTTGAGCCTGTGGGTAAACAGAAGTCAAGAATTGAGGTTTGGGAACCGCCATTTAGATTTCAGACGATGTATGAAAACCCCTGGACATCCAGGCAGAAGTTTACTGCAGGGGTGGGGTTGTAATGAAGAACCTCAGCTAGGGCAGTGCAGAAGGGAAATGAGGGCTTGGAGCCCCCACACAGAGTCCCTACAGGGGCACCACCTAGTGGAGCTCCAAGAAGAGGACCGTCGTCCTCCAGAGCCCAGAGTGGTAGATCCACTTACAGCTTGCACCATGTGCCTGAAAAAGCTGCAGATGCTCCACGCCAGCCCGTGAAAGCAGCTGGGAGGGAGGCTGTGCCCTGCAAACCACAGGGACGGAGCTGCCCAAAACCATGGGAACCCACCTCTTGCATCAACATGACCTGGATGTGAGACTGGAGTCAAAAGAGATCATTTTGGAACTTTAAAATTTGAGTGAAAAAAATAATAACAATAAAAATAAAATTTGATTGAAATTTGGATTTGCATGGGCTCTGTAACTCCTTTGCTTTGGCCAATTTCTCACGTTTAGAACAACCGTATTTACACAACGTCTGTATCTCCATTGTATATAGGAAATAACGATCTTGCTTTTGACTTTACAGGCTTATAGGCAAACGAGACTTGCCTTGTCTCAGATAAGATGTTGGACTATGGCCTTTTGAGTTAATGCTGAAATAAGTTAACACTTTGGAGGTGGGAAGGCATGGTTGGTTTTGAAATGTGAGGACATGAGATTTGAGAGGGGCCAGGGGTGGAATGATATAGTTTGGCTCTGTGTCCCCTCAGATCTCATCTTGAATTGTACTCCCATAATTTGCATGTGCTGTGGGAAGGACCCATTTGGAGATAATTTAATCATGGGGGAAGTTCCCCCATACTGTTCTTGTGGTAGTGAACGAGTCTCACGAGAGCTGATGGTTTTATAAGGGGCTTCTGCTTTTGCATCTTCCTCATTCTGTCTTTGCCTGCTGCCAAGTAAGATGTGACTTGCTCCTCCTTGCCTTCAATCATGATTGTGAGGCTTCTCCAGCCATGTGGAATTATAAGCCCAATTAAACCTCTTTCTTTTGTAAATTGCCCAGTCTTGGGTATGTCTTTATCAGCAGTGTGAAAATTGACTAATACGCCCATGATTCAATTACCTCCCACCAGGTCCTTCCCATGACATGTGAGGATATGGGAACTACAATTCAAGATGAGGTTTGGGTGGGATCACAGCCAAACCATATCAGGAAGAAAGTTATCTAGCTACTTAGTAGCACTGCTGACCTCCTGCCTCCCAGTCTGGTATCCTCTCATTTATACATGCTGGCTCCTCTCAGAGTATCTTCTATTGGCTAAGCATTATAATCGTGTGCTCTCCCAGCAGAGAATACCTTTCTAGGACATATCAAAAAGGGATAATACTAATTTTAGAATAGGTATTAGAATAAACTTAAGAGTTTACTTAAACTCATATCTTCTGTGTCAATCAGGGTGAAGATAGGGTTAAGATAGGCAGGAAGCCACTACTCCTGGTTGAGGGGAAGGGAGGAAGTGGTCATCGGAACTTCAAGAGCTGTGGCTGTACCACAGGCAGTGACCTTTGGTAGAGAAGTACTCAGTTATAAAGGAGGTATCTGGTCAAATAAGTGTACCTCCCTCTGGTCTTCTGCTGCTGATGTCTCCAATTGGTTGAACCCAGCTGGAAGTCAGAGGGCAAGAAAACCTGTTGATGCAGTCCATAGAGCTCCAGAACATTGAGTAGAGGGACAAGGGCAGAGAGTAGGTTTGAAGGTGGCATTATGCCAAATTTCATTTTAAAAGTGAAAGCATTCAGACCCTGAATTAGTCATAGTTCTCTAGAGAAACAAAACCGATAGAATATAGATAGATAGATAGATAGATGATAGATAGATAGATAGATGATAGATAGATAGACAGAGATACAGATATATCAGATGGGATTTACTAGGGGAATTGCTCATTTGATTATGGAGGCTGAGAAGTCCCACAGTATCCTGTCTGCAAGCTGGAGAACAAGGGAAGACGGTTTGGCTCAGTCCAAGTCCAAGGGCCTGAGAACCAGGAGAGCCTACAGTGTAACTCTCAGTCCTAAGCTGAAGGCTTGCAAACTAGGGAGTATCTGGTGCAAGTCCTGGAGTCCAAAGGCCCAGGAGTTCTGATGTCCAAGGGCAGGAGAAGATGGATGTCCCAGCTCCAGAAGAGAGCGTGAATAAATTTGCCTTTCTTCTGCCTTTTTGTTCTGTCAGGCCCTCAGCCCACTGGATGGTGTGGGACTGCATTGGTTGAGGGTGGATCTTCCTAGTCCAGTTATTCAAATACCAGTCCCTTCCAGGAATACCCTCACAGACACACCTAGAAGTAATGATTCCTCAGCAGCTATCTGTGTGTCCCTGAATCCAGTCAAACTGGCACCTGAAATAAACCATCCCAGACCCAAAGAATTAAATGACTTATTTCAGGTCTTCCAATGGCAGATATAGGATTCTCACTGTATTTATGACTAATAATTGGCTTCTATCCACATAGTGATAAAGAGTGAGAATACAAGTCTAAACTTGGAAAATCTGCCACAAACAGAACACTTAAAGAAAGTTTTGTTTTTGAAAGAGAGTGACATGCACATCTTCCACAGAATTAGCATTCATTAGGAGTTTTTATGCTTCGAACTTTGCAAGTCTGATTCATCACATGTTACAAGGAAAACAATCTTAAGAGTTTTCTTCCGGTTTCTGTCCTAGTGATTACCACAGTTTATGGGACATTTAGAAGAAGCTGAAGCAGAGTATTAAATTATAGACGTTTAGTTAAATAAAACAAGATAGCTAAGTGAAAGAAACTTGTTGAAGAGAGTCACAGAATTGCATTCTCAAACACGGGCTTTTCATAATCAAAGGACTTTGAGACAACTTTTCAGACTCCTAGAAGTTCACAGAATGGTGCTTAAAAAAATTGGTGTGACAGGACTTTTGAGCACAAAATACTGAAACTTTAATAAAGCAAAAATTGTACTTTTTATCTTTTAAGGAAGTGATGCAGTATAGTACCTAAGTAATTAAGTCCACATTCAAGAATCAAAATTATTGAATCCAAACCCTGGCTTCATCACTTACTAGCTGCACAACTTTGGGCAAATGACTTCATCTTTCTTCCTAAGCCATAGTTTTCCTAATTGTGAAATGTGAATAATTGCATCTATATCATTGATATAGATAGTTATTGTGTCTATTTCTCCCTTCAATTCTGTCAATTTTTGCTTCATATATTTGGTGGTCTATTATTAGGTATGAAAATGTCTATAATTATCTTCCTGCTGTATCAAACCATTTATTAATGTATAATGTCCTTTGTTCTTATAAACTTCTTTGATATAAAGTTTATTTTTTCTGATATTAGAAAAGCCACCTTTTGGTTACTATTTGTACGGAATATCTTTTTCCATCCTCTTACTTTTAGCCTATTTCTATCCTTGGATTTAAAGTGAATCTCTTATAAACAGCATATATTTGAATCACACATTTTTATCCATTCTGCCAATCTCTGTCTTTTGACTGAATCATTTATTTTGTTCATTTTTCTGTAACTTTCTCTAAATCTTCTTTTAGTACTTTGAGCATGTTTAAGACAATGTTTTAAAGTTTTTTCTAAGTCTTTTCCAAGGATAGATTTTAATTTATTTATTTTTTTGAATAAACCAAAGTTTCTCTGTCTGCCTTGTAGTTTTTTGTTGAAAAGTGGGCATTAAAATCCAATAATATAGTAGCTCTGGAAATGTGGTTCTTCCTCTTTTCCAGCATTCATTATATTGTGTTACTGTTTTTGTTGATTGTTTTTGTTTGCTTTTATTGTTGTAGACTGTGGTCCTTTTGCCAACAATCAGCCTGAGGTATAAACCTAGGGTCTTCTCAAATTTTTTCTAAGTCTGAAACTTTCTTTGGAAAAGCACAGTCACTGTCTAATTTATCTCATATATACAGTTGCTTTTGAATAGCCTAGTCTTCCGTGTCTGTCTCCCAAAAGAAGGAAAAGAGAAAAACAAAAGGAGTTGGTAAAATGATGGTACCACTTAAATCATCTGGAGTCACATCAGCTTGAGCTGGAGGGACTTGCAACAATGGTGGGTGGTACAACAACAATGGCCACCCACCTCGTGGTTGGCCCCTCTGTGATCACAAGCAGTAATCAGCAATCAGAACATAGATGCCCGATATTTGGAGAACAGTGTTCTTTTTGCCCATCCTGGCTCCTGTGTGCAAACTACTTCAAGAACACTTGCACAGCTGCCTGCCATGGGGCTAGGGATGGAGGATGGGTAGCTGCTACTGTATTAAGAACTTAAATTAACCAAAATTAACTACAATTTACCATGTACATCTTCCCCTGTGATAAGTAAACCTTCAATAGATTCTAGAGATCTTAAATAGTTACTAGACACATTCTTCCAGTGGAATTATTGGGTAGATAGGGAGACAGATTTCTGGTGTTTCCTACTTTGCCATTTTCTCAGTCCTGATTCTCTTTTGATGCCATGTTCTATGGACACTTTACCCATATCCACTAGCTAGAGCCCTAAAGGATGTGAAAAAAATGACAACTTCCTTGCCCTCAAGGAACTTCCAGCTTCAGGATGTGTGTTGAATTGTTTACATATTATTATGTTTGGAAGATTCCTCTCTGGTCAAATGTATCAAAACTAACAAAATAATTTAAAAACAAGCTACAAACAGTCACTCCATGGTATTCCTCTCAAAGAAGAATAATATGTTCTTAACATAATTTATTAACATAATTTATGGCATATTAACATAATTTATGGCAGCAACAGAAAAGCCAGCATGAGGAACACCAAGCATATGTGTGTTGGTTCTGGAATTAGAAATTAAGTTGTAATTAAGCATGTAAGCCCAACATGCTCATCATTAGCCACAATTGGAAAAAAACTCTCATTTCATGGCAGTACAATTGGCTTAAAGTAATTCAGTTTCTTATCTGTAAAGCCCTTCTATTAGAAGGGGCATAGGAAGGCGACTGTTTGGGGAAATAGAGGGAACCCTCCCACTGTTTGTGGTTTCCTTTACTTTTATTTGAGAAATAAAGGCAAATCTTGCTTGTACCATCAAGTTTTACTGTTTCCTAATTTCTTTGGCTGAGATTTGAATGGATTCACTAAGTTCTGTTTCCTTCTTTGCCCCCCTTTTCTATGCCACCAATGTTACTTGTTCCAAAAGTTTGTTAGAGAAATTTTGTTTTCTTTCCTGGTAGGTTTCTTGTAGTTCTTGTATGAGCCGCATTCTGCAAGTGGACATAACTTATTTATGTAGTATGTGCCTTATGTGAAGGAACTTAATATTCCTTCGAAGGAAACCACAGTTAGAAACAGAATCTTTAAAAAATCTGAATTCTAATTTGTTCAAGGATAGGTGATCTAAATGGGAATCTATAAAGTGCCAAGACTATGGGTTTACTTAGCTGGTTTTAAAATAATACAGCAAATTGGAGGATTTGATTATGAATTCATTTAAAAGAATACTATGTGAAATGAGCATTTAATATTGGGTTCTATATTGCTTTAAGTTATACCTTATGTGCCACGCAGCTACTAGTAAAATAAAAGGCAAGTCGCTTAGATTAAGTTCACCATTATTCTGTGAAATAAGATAAAAAGTGTAACCTAAAACTTCAGAAGGTTAATATGGTCATTTTAGTAATTGATTGTAAAGGGGAAGATTATAGAGAAGTGCTATCACAATAAAGAGAGATTAGTTCAAGCTTATGTTTTACAGTGAGAGGAGATGGGAACACATATTGATTAAGTGCTTGAGGGTGACTGAACATCGCTAAGGGCTTTATGTATGTTGTTTTATACAATGTTATCAAAATGTGGCTGGGTGCGGCGGCTTACGCCTATAATCCCAACACTGGGAGGCCGAGGCAGGTGGATCGCTTGAGGACAGGAGTTCGAGATCAGCCTGGCCAACATGGTGAAGCACAGTCTCTACTAAAATGACAAAAATTAGCTGGGCATGGTGGCACACGCCTGTTGTCCCAGCGACTCAGGAGGCTGAGGCAGGGGAATCTCTTGACCCTGGGAGGCCTAGAGGTTGCAGTGAGACAAGATTGTGCCACTGCATTCTAGCCTGTGCAACAGAGCAAGACTCCATCCCCCAAAAAAAAGCGCTATGAGCCTTTCATTATCATGACCTGTTTATAAAAAAGGAAGCAGAGAGGTTAAAGAATTGGCTTTTTGAAAATCATGTAGCTAGGAAGTGATGGAACTTGGATCCTTAACAATCAGATTCCTACATTTATCTTTTTGCCACTGAACCATCTGATATGTATTATTTGTTTTTCCTTATATTAAAACTTGCTTTGCATTGGATAATGGATAACAATGTCAGAATGGGTTGGCTTTATTACCTTGATAGAGCACAGAACTCATTTTAGGATTAAAATGACTGGTAGAAGAGAAAGCTTATGCCGTTTTTTCTTCACTGAAGAGCCCTATACTTGTGCTTTCTATGTAGTGGTTGCTTCATGAATAAATACAATCTAAGCAGAGTCTCTGTTTCAATTATTATTTCCTGAGCTGAGTGAAAATAGATTAAAAGAAATACTAAAATATTTGTAGTTGTCAGTATTTATGAAGTTCATTGGTCAACTAGGTTATGAAAATCTTCTGTAACTCACATTGACTCCCCTTTTAGAACACAGCCACATTCAAGGGGTGGCTTTGTGATCTGCTTGATGCCAAAAGGGACCTGTGGAACTACGTGACCTTGAGAAAGTCACTAACATTTCCAAACCTTATTCTTTCTTTAGCCAACTAGGGATAATTCTTTATCAGCCAAAGGTGGAGAGTCTAGGTAGATATAGGTATTTTTTTTAATTGTTAAAAGCATTCATTTTGATACATAGATAAGTCAGTAGAGCTTCTACTCTGCCATAGATGCCTCTATAAAGAGCCCTGTGCCATCCAACCAGGAAACATTGTTATTGGTTGATTGAGATAGGGTCTTCCTTTGTCACTTAGGCTGGAGTGCAATAGTGCCATCATAGCTTACTGCAGCCTCAACCTCCTAGGCTCAAGCAATCTTCCCACCTCAGCCTCTTGAGTACCTGGAATTACAGGCTCTGCTAATTTTTGTCTATTTTGTAGACTTGGGATTTTCCCATGCTGTCCAGGCTGTTCTCAAATCCTGGGCTCAAGTGATCCACTTGCCTTGGCCTCCCAAAGTGCTGGGATTACAGTTTTGAGCCACCATGCCTGGTCAATCACGGAACATTTGAATGATGCCCCATTTCTTATCCCCATCAGAATGCACACACACCTTCATGTCATTCCTGTTCATTGATGCCTTCCAAATCCAGATGACCAAATAGTCCTTTATGTCCAAAGCAGGCTCAAGACAATTAGTTCAGACATCCCAGTCTCCATACACGTCTTTAACTCCAGGTAAGTCATGACATGAATAAAGCCCTAGCAGTTGGAAAATTGGCTGCCCTTGAAAAGCTACTGCAGCCTCTGCTTGGCCTGTTTGCCCAGCATCACCATGGAGACAGCCAGGGTGGCATGGTGAAGTAATAGATACTTTTTGATGCCCCTTGTGATAGGATTTGTAACCTGAAAATTCTAACTCCTGGATCCATGATATGGTCCCACCTTACTCTCCAGGCTTCTCTCTTATACTCCCCTTCCTGCTGCTCGAGTACTTCAGCCCAAACAGGTCTGGATCCCTGATGCTGAAGCAGGCTCCAGCACTCCTCCTTCAAGTTTTCTTCCTTCTACCCACACGCACTCTGCAGCCCTCTCTGAGTTCTCAGGTTTCTTCAGGGCCTAGGCTGTGCCTTGCAGCCTCTGCATTGCCCCACATCAATCAGGCAGATCAGTATATTAAATGAGCTCAACAAACATTTTTTTTAAATAAGCCAAAAATGGGCTGTATTAGTCTGTTCTTACACTGCTATAAAGAACTACTGGAAACTGGGTAATTTACGGAGAAAAGAGGTTTAATGGACTCACAGTTCCACAGGCTGTATAGGAAGCATGGCTGGGAGGCCTCAGGAAACTTACAATCATGGTGGAAGGTGAGGGCAAGCAAGCACATCTTATCATGGTGGAGCAGGAGAGAGGGAGTGAAGGAAGAAGCGCTACACACTTTTCAGTCATCAGGTCTCATGAGAACTCACTCACTATCCACTATCATGAGAACAACAAGGGGGAAATCTACCCCCATGATCCAATCATCTCCCACCAGGTTCCTCTCCCAACAAAAGGAATTACAATAAACATGAGATTTGGGTGGGGACACAGAGCCAAACCATAACATGGACAAAAAGAGAAACCTAGTGAATGAAGATGGTAATATCACCAGCTGGTGTCAAAATATCAGTGCTGCTTCTCCACCTGGTTATCCCCTTCTATACTCAATCCGCACTCAAGTTGCCCTTAAATGTCATCTTATCACTTTTTTCTCCCTTTCAAAGACATTCTTTTATGATTTCTCCTAAACCAAAAGATTAGGAGAGGTCAAGGCACAAGCGTACTTTCTCCTGATTTCTCTTTGCCCCAGAGCCCCTTTGAAACAGTCTTGCTTGAGAAAAAAGATTAGTACATGATGGAAATGACACACAAGAATAGTTATTGATGTGAAATATAATTTAGCTTCAGAAAACCTATGATAAAATAGCATTTTTAGGGGGTACTTATTAAACCAAAGAAGTGTCTTATAACTCTGACTGTGAAGAACTCCGTATCCAAGGAAATTCTTAGGAAGAAGGAGTTTGTAGAAATACCTATGGAAAGCAGCACTGCCCCAAGAGTTGAGGTGTGAACCAGCAAACCTGATGGTCTGGAACGTGTGTCTAATCTAATTCCAAGTGTGCATTTACTGAGTAGTCAGTTTGGGGGACACCATGCTAGGGGGTAAATAACAATAGTCACCATCTATTGAGCCTGACATGGTGCTAGGCAAATAACAAATATCGTCCCATTTAATGCTTCCAGCAACCCTAGTAAGGTGAGTATCACTATCCTCATTTTACAAATAAGTAAATTGAGTCTCATAGAAGGTAATTCAGTTGCATAAGACAACACATGTTTTAGTGGCAGAACCAGGCTTCGAATCTAGTTTTTACAAATTTTAAAACCATCTCTTATCTACCTTATTTCACAGGGAAAACTTGGCAATATAACTGCAGAAATTATTTTTATAAAACAATCAAAAGGCAGGATACGATATAATAAAGTGCTAATCTTAAACGTTGATAAATAATGTTGATTTCCAACAGCTATCTAAAGCAGTAACTACAATCAACTCACCCATATATGAAAAATTAATGATGAATAAATATTTATTAAGTGGCTACTTTTGGCCAAATCCTATGCAAGTTGCCTTTAGATACATCAAGCAAAATTTCCTTACAGTGATCTGTTAAATAGGTATTACTTTTATTACCCACAATTTACAGAAAAGGAAACTGACGCTCAGGTCAGTAATTTGTAGGAGTCATGTTTTACAACATGTGGTTTGAAATGTGACTAGACTTTTGGGATAGGATCTCTTTCCAGCAGGTTGCTAAGATAATAAGATCTTAGCTGGAGTCCTGATGTTCATTGTTGTCCCATTTAGACAATATGTCTGAATATGGGCAATGGGAAGACAAGCACCGTGGAGAGGTGGGGGGAGACAGGCTCCCAATAATGTCATTTGAGTAACAAGGTTACTCTGTGTTGAGAAGAGACTGAGGAGCAGTGTGGAGAATGGAAGGAAGCCAATTTGGAGGCTATAGCAATAATATCCAGGTGGAAGACGATGGTGACTATGACCAGGGTGGTAGCAGTGGACACAGTGGGTAGTGGTCTGATTCTGGATATATTTAGAAGTAGAATCGTCAGGATTTGATGACAAATTAGATGTGGAATTTGAAAAACAAGGGAAGAGTCAATGATAACTTCAAGGATTTTTTACTTACTTGAACAGGGGTGTCTCTTCTCCACAAACTGGTTTACTGAAGGGTAATATCTTCCTTTTCAGTTACTGATTTAGGAATAGGCATGTGACCTGATTATAACCAATAGAATATGACACGACATCTGCTGGGAGCTTCTCCATAAAAGAACCACAGGTAGAAAAGAGTCATTCCCTTTTTTCCCCCTTTAGATGTAGTTGTGCCTGGATGTGATACCCAGAGCATCTGCAATTATCTTGTTACCAGCCTAAGGATAAACCAACAGGGAGGTTGGCAGAGCCGAGACACAGAAAGAACCGGGTCCTAGGTGACATCACTGAGCCACTGAAGCAACAAAGCGTGTCTATGAACTTTCTTATTGTGGGATAGTGTATTTCTGTATTATTTAGGATAGCTGGTGGTAGAATGTCTGTTTCTTGTACCTTAAAGCATCTGACTCCAGGATGCTCTTTTGTAGGTTTTATTGCTTATCCTTTTTAGAATGAAGTACCAAAGGATTTAGAAATGTTTCCCATGTGTCCAAAACAACAGAACTTATACTATAACACTCTTAGTTGAAGGGAAAAGATTTGGTAGGAAAAAAAGGATGGAAAGGACAACAATTCCATGGTGATAGTAGGCAATAAATTATAAGTACATTGATTTATGACATGGAAGGAAACAAATCAGCTGTGGAACTGTGAGCGCAAAGCTATGGTGCCCTAGGGAAGTGTGTTTCCAACTGCAGTTTGTGACCTACTAGTAGGTCACAGAAACAATCTAGTGAGTCTAGACTAGCATTTAAAAAAATGAACAGAACAAATAAGATAGAATAGAAAATATCAGTACAAAGCAGAGCATGTAGGAAGGATTATTATGATCTTGTGGAGCTTTTGTATCCATTGTATATATGTGTGTCTACTGAGTCATTGTGTAAGATGTATGTCTTCTGTGGGTCAGTCACAGTCAAAAGGGTTTGAGAAATGCTGTCTAAGAAAAAGCACTGATCATCTCTCTTTTCACACAATGACACTGAATCACCAGCACTGTCTGGTTGATCTGCGTTAATTATACAAATAAATCTAATATCTTTTCTAGTAAACATTATTCTCACTGTGTGACTGTAATAAAATATTTCTTCTCAAATAAAAATGATGCCCAGACACATAAATCAACAGGGGCTTGAGGACACCAAGCCGAGCCCCTGTGGCTCGTTGGGTCCTGGAGCCCCTGTTGTTTGGTGTGGTTTACTCTTGGGTTCTTTCCCAGGGTCTCTTTGGAGAGCTATTTTTGGTTTCTGCCCGAGTCTTGCTTTTTATGCTAACTTTGGGGGAGGAGAAAAAAGAGATTTATTTCCACGGGCTGGCTAACATAAGTAACCTGGTATTGGTGTGGATTCTTATTAAAGCTGATTTTTCTTAATTCCAAAGAAATTAGAAATTGCTCCAAAATTCCAATTTCCAGTATAATTAGTTGTTGACGAGGAGGCCAATCATGAGTTCTACTTGTTCAGAGGGCTCTTATGAATCATATACATTTACGAGACGAAAGCTTAAGGTAGGGGCTCTGTGCTCCATGCCACATTTCCTCATCTCATCTTTAATCGCAGGGCAAGGGTAACAGACAGTTCTGTGCAGTCTTAGGCCGCCCCTCAGGTACCCATCTTTGATATCCTTCCATTTTCGGCCTCAGGGCCTGTCCCAATGCCTGCCACAAGCATCTGCCTATGCGCGAGGAAGACCCGAAATGTCAGAAGCTTAACAGCTCTTGGTGCAATCTTCAAGTTAGGAAAGATGGGAACTGATGGACACATGCTCTGGTCTCCTGTCCTTCAGAGGACAATCCTGGGAGGAACACCATATGCTTCTCAGACCTCCAGGTGAAACTGAATCCCGACTGCCCGTGGCTAGACCTTGATAATGTACTATATTTGCTTTTCCTCCTTCCCTTTCTTACTCTTCCCTTTCCCTCCTTTTTTGATTTTTTTTTTTTTTTTTGAGACTGAGTCTCGCTTTGTCACCCAGGCCAGAGTGCAGTGGTGCAATCTTGGCTCATTGCAACCTCTGTCTCCCAGGTTTGAGTGATTCTCCTGCCTCAGCCTCCCAAGTAGCTGGGATTACAGGGGCCTGCCACCATGCCCAGCTCATTTTTGTACTTTTAGTAGAGACCAAGTTTTTACTATGTTGGCTAGGCTGGTCTTGAACTCCTGACCCCAAGTAATCTACTGGACTTGGCCTCCCAAAGTGCTGGGATTATAGGCCTGAACCACCATGCCTGGCCCCTTTCCCTCCTTCTTAATCTTTGAGATAACTTCTCAAACAGAAATCTGTATCCAAGTCCTTGTATGCAATTTGGCTTTTAGAAAAACTATTAAATAAAAGAGAATCTAAATTTAAAAGAATCTGACTCAGGGAAAAAACATAACTAAGCAATTATTTCATGAATCCAAATAAAGTCTTTTCAATATGATGTATATGAATGTTTTTAAAAGAACAGGAAGGATTTTGGTAAAAGAACCACTTGGGGAAATACAGCTAGTCCTTGGAGGAACAAAAGAAATTGAGGTCAAAACTTACAAATTAGTAGTGAAATTTAGCAATCTTATAGAACAGAGGGTCATGGTCACCGAACCCCTTTCTCACCCGCCTGGCAGCTGAAAAAGTCAAAAGTGGATGAGCAGCAACTGAGAACGTGGAAAGGTAACCAGGGATACCCTAAGAGCCAAGCTTCTTTTCAGAAGAAAAGAACTTCTCCCAACAACTGCTAGAAATGCTGTTACACTACAGCATATTTCCAGATAAAACGAGGAACAGAGAATGTGAAAATCTATTCTGGGGAACACTGTTTCACAAATAAAAACTTAAAAGGAAATAGAAAAAAAATCAATTAGAAAATACAGTTATTGGGCGGGTGTGGTGGCTCATGCCTGCAATCCCAGCACTTCTGGAGGCTGAGGTAGGAGGATCACTTGAGGCCAGGAGTTCAAGACCAGCCCAGGCAACATAGTGAGATCTATCTTTAAAACAAAAATTAAAAACTAGCTGGGTGTGGTGGCATGCACCTATGGTCCTAGCTACCCAAGAGACTGAGGCAGGAGGATCACTTGAGCCCAGGAGTTTGAGGCTGCAGTGAGGTCATGTCTCTACATTTCCGCTTGGATGACAGCAAGACTCTGTCTCTAAAAAAAATAAATAAATATAAATACAGTGATTTTAGAAATATGTCATTATTATTTTTAAAATATAGAAAAATACTAAATTTGAGAAAGTTGGAAGGCAACTGAATTAATAAAAGCTCTAATGAACAAAACCTATTTCAGTGTCAAAATGCAGCATCATTTTCAAATACCCACAGAAATACAATCTGATTTATTAAACCAATGCTTAAAAGAATTCCTTAGGCAAACTGATCTAGTAAAAAGTTAAAAACACCTTATAATGTGTGATATTGGTTTTTTTCACTTAATAAATTTGTGAAATAGTATATTGTTGTAAGCATTTTAAACATCTTCCTGGGCTTCTTTTTATTGTATTTACAGAGAAGATTATTTTTCAAATGGTAAATTCTTGTTCACCTTGTTTTAGAATACCACAAATGATGCTTTAATGATGTCTAGATGAATGGCATTCTCCTGCCCTGACACGTATTGTCAGAGTGTGACACGCAAAGCTGAGAACCTATAATTTTTTCTATATTTAACTTTGGTCGGGTGCTTATTAATGTTGAGTCAAGTTTTGGTTTCTGAATTTCTAGAGAGTGGCAGAGAAGTTGGAAAAGATCCAGAGAGAAATGACAGAAACCATTAAGAGGATGAAGGATAAGACCTAGAGGAAGGGTGAAAGAAGCTGAACTACCTTAACCTTGAAAATTACAGGCCAAGGACTGATTTAATAACTTTCTTCAAGAACAGAATGGTTTATTTTGAGCATGATAGCAGGCTTTTCTCTGTCTCTATAAAGATGAAAACCAGACAAAATTGGATTAGAATTCAACAAGAGAATTCTCTTTGACCTAAGGCAGAACTCAGCTGCAAAGGTGATTAAACTCTGTCATTACCATCACTGGAGAGCTTTGAAAATGTGTTCAGCAACCATTAGTTATGGGTAGTTTAGGCAAGTCACTGGAGGAGGAAATCCTTTTCAACTCTATGTCTCCATGTACTTGAATTCTCAAAAGCCACATTAATAGGTTTAGTCAGTGTATAGGAGAGAACAGATTTCCCAAAGAGGAGTACAAGGTGACCAGAATATCTCATCTTTCATTCTGAAGCTAGAAAGTTTCAACAAAATGAATATTCATCATGTGCCAAAGTCATACAACTCTAAGAGATGGTTTGCAAAAGCTATTAATGAAGCTAGTTATTTCCCAGATTCTATAAATGGACGAATAGAAACCATGTTGCAACAAATCTAAGAGAAACTGAGATTTAATGATTCATTACACATCTATTGAACACCTGCTATGTTTCAAACACTGTTCCAGGCACTGGGGATTCCAAGCCTAATACGACACGTCATTGCTCCTGGGAGCAAAGAGACACATTGCTGGTGAATAGGGAGAAACACAGCGTGCTATGGGAGCACCTGGGTGGGACCCCTAGTCCAAAGGGGCATTCAGGGAAGGCTCTCCAAAAACAGACATGGGGATGAGCTTCAGAGATAGATTAGGTGTAAATTTGGCACAAGAGGGGTTTATTGTAAAGAAGGTGGATGCTGAAGAAATACCAATACAAAGAATGAACGTATTTTCAGTGCTGACTAGGTATAGTACTGGGCACTGTATCAAGTGCTTAGTCAGCATAAATTTATCTTATCATCAGGCCATCTCTAGTTTATTCATTCATCAAATATTTGAGTACCTGCTATGTTCTAGCAAGCATTCATACAACAGTAAGTCAAACACAGATTCTGCTTGCTGAGAGCTTAGGGCAGTGAGGGACGATATTCAATAATAAAGCAATTACATATGAATAAAAATTTATAAATAAGTTGCTGAAAATACGTGATGTTTATATAAAACAAAAGTATCTGCAAACTTTATATTTCTAAATGTATATGCATATGTCAATGTACTTTTAAAATATTAACAACTTTT
The DNA here is from genome assembly GCF_001604975.1 of Cebus imitator. Lineage (NCBI taxonomy): Eukaryota > Metazoa > Chordata > Mammalia > Primates > Cebidae > Cebus > Cebus imitator. The sequence goes on along the minus strand of NW_016107890.1, from coordinate 675,224 downwards.
AAAATTATTAGTATACAAAACAGGTAACCTAGTTAAACCTTAGAGATGGGGAAAAATGGCCTTGTGTAACTCCTTAGCTAAGTCCAATATACTCCAGTACTAAAATGTCTGAAGGGTTAGAACACTTGGCATCTCCATCTTTTTTCTCTGCCTTATCAGAGACTTCCAGGATTGCCACCACTGACAGAGTTGTTCATTGTTGGATTTTTTTTTTTTTTAATTTCAATAGTTTTTGAGGTACGGGTGGGTTTTGGTTACATGGATGTGTTCTTTAGTGGTGATTTCTGAGATTTTAGTGCACCTGTCACCTGAGCAGTGTACACTGAACCCAATATGTAATCTTTGATCCCTCACTCCCCTCCAAACCTTTCTCCCCATAAGTCCCCAAAGTCCAGTATATCATTCTTATGCCTTTGCATTCTCATAGCTTAGCTCCCACTTACGAGTGAGAACAGACCATATTTGGTTTTCCATTCCTAAGTTACTTCACTCAGAATAACGACCTCCAGTTCCTTCCAAGTTGCTGCAGAGGGCACTATTTTGTTCCTTTTAATGACTGAATAGTATTCCATGATGTCTATATACCAGCTTTTCTTTATCCACTTGTTGGTTGATGGGAACTTAAGTTGGTTCCATATCTTTGCAATTGTGAATTGTGCTGCTCTAAGCACATGTGTGCATGTCTTTTTAGATAATGAGTTCTTTTCTTTTGAGTAGATACCCTGTAATGTGATTGCTGGATCAAATGGTAGTTCTACTTTTAGTTCTTTAAGGAATCTCCATACTGTTTTCCACAATAGCTGTACTAATTTACATCCCCACCAGCAGTGTAAAAGTGTTTCCTTTTTACCACATCCACTCCAACATCTACTGTTTTTTGAATTTTTAAATTATGGCCAATGAATCTGCATTTCTAACAAGCTTCCAGCTGATGCTGACACTGTAGGGTCTACGGAGCCCACTTAGAATTGCACTGTCTTAAGCCTCCTGGATTGAAAAGCTGACTTCTTGCAAGCTGGGCTCTGGAGTTGCACTAAGATAATAAAAATAACAGTGAATCTTTACTGAGCTTTTACTATGTGCTAATCACTGCCAAGTGCTTCCTAGGCATTATCTTTTTTTTTTTTTTTTTTTTTT
>NW_016107890.1:655538-673947 GCF_001604975.1 Cebus imitator | reverse complement strand
CGCCTCCTGGGTTCAGGCAATTCTCCTGTCTCAGCCTCCTGAGAAGCTGGGATTACAGGCACACGCCACCATGCCCAGCTGAATTTTTGTATTTTTAGTAGAGACGGGGTTTTACCATGTTGACCAGGATGGTCTCGATCTCTTGACCTCGTGATCCACCCGCCTCGGCCTCCCAAAGTGCTGGGATTAAAGGCGTGAGCCACCGCGCCCGGCCCTTCCTAGGCATTATCTTATTTGATCCTAACATAATGTAATGAGGGAGGCACAATAATTAGTCCCATTTATTCTCAGAGAGAATAAGTAATTTGCTAAATGTTACACAGCTTTGGCAGCCCTGGGGTTCCAGCACAGGTTGTCCTTCAAGCCTCTGATCTCAGCCAGTATTGTCCTCAACTGCCCACACAGGTGGGATGTGCCCAGGATACAGCATCTTGAGAATTATGCCAGCCCCACCAAGTGTCCCTGAGACCTCTCATGATAGAAAATGGCCACCTGTCCCCTGCAACAATGTTTCTCAGCCATTTCCTTCCATTAACACACACCAGATGGAATTCACAGTATTCCTCCACTGACACAACAAAATTTCTACTTTTCCCAGGGTGAAATGTAAAAGAAACTTGAAGCAACTGTAAATTGCAACTCACAAGCAGTTCAATAATTCCCAGCTATCACAGATGAGAAAACAATGGAACAGTAGCAATCAATCACTATGAGCTATCATCAAGACAAGATTGTCTGCCCTTACATGTAATTCTTAATATACTAACGTGATGCAACATAGAGCAAAGAATTGCAAACACTTTCCTTCCTTCCTTCCTTCCTTCCTTCCTTCCTTCCTTCCTTCCTTCCTTCCTTTCCTTCTCTTTCTCCTGAATACAGCACACAAATGGGTCTTGACTCTATCCAATTTGCTAGTCTGTGTCTTTCAATTGGGGCATTTAGCCCATTTATATTTAAGGTTAGTATCGTTATGTGTGAATTTCATCCTACCATTATGATGCTAGCTGGTTATTTTACCCATTAGTTGATGCAGTTTCTTCATAGTGTCAGTGGTCTTTACAATTTGGTATGTTTTTGCAGTGGCTGGTACCAGTTGTTCCTTTCCATGTTTAGTGCTTCCTTCAGGAGCTCTTGTAGGGCAGACCTGGTGGTGACGCAATCTCTTGCAGTTGCTCGTCTGTAAACGATTTTATTTCTCCTTCAGTTATGAAGCTTAGTTTGGCTGGATATGAAACTCTGGGTTGAAAATTCGTTTCTTTAAGAATGTTGAATATTGGCCCCCACTCTCTTCTGGCTTGTGAGGTTACTGCTGAAAGATCTGCTGTGAGTCTGATGGGCTTTCCTTTGTGGGTAACCCGACCTTTTGCTCTGGCTGTCCTTAGCATTTTTTCTTTATTTTAACCCAAGTGGATCTGACAATTATGTGTCTTGGGGTTGTTCTTCTCAAGGAGTATCTTTGTGGTGTTCTCTGTATTTCCTGAATTTGAATGTTGGCCTGCCTTGCTGATTGGGGAAGTTCTCCTGGTTAATATCCTGAAGAGTGTTTTCCAACTTGGTTTCAGTCTCCCCATCATTTTCAGGTACACCAGTCAAACGTAGACTTGGTCTTTTCACATAATCTCATATTCCTGGGAGGTTTTGTTCATTTCTTTTCACTCTTTTTTCTCTAATCTTGTCTTCTCACTTTATTTCATTGAGTTGGTCTTCAATCTCTGATATCCTTTCTTCTGCTTGATCAATTCAGCTATTGAAACTTGTGCATGCTTCACAAAGTTCTTGTGGTGTGTTTTTCAGCTTCATCAGGTCATTTATGTTCTTCTCTAAACTGGTTATTCTAGTTAGCATTTTGTCTAACCTTTTTTCAGGGTTCTTAACTTCCTTGCATTGGGTTAGAACATGCCCCTTTAGCTCAGAGACTTTTGTTATTACCCACCTTCTGAAGCCTGCCTCTGTCAATTTGTCATTCTCCATCCAGTTTTGTTCCCTTGCTGGAGTTGCGATCCCTTGGAGGAGAAGAGGCATTCTGGTTTTTGGAATTTTCAGCCTTTTAGCACTGGTTTCTTCCCATCTTCGTGGATTTATCTACCTTTGGTCCTTCAAGTTGGTGACCTTTGGATGGGGTCTCTGAGTGGACATCCTTTCTGTTGATGTTGAACCTATTTCTTCCTGTTTGTTAGTTTTCCTTCTTATAGTCAGGCCACTCTGCTGCAGGTCTGCTGGAGTTTGCTGGAAGTCCACTGCAGACCCTGCTTGCCTGGGAATAACCATCAGAGACTGCAGAATGGCAAAGATTGCTGCCTGTTCCTTCTTCTGGTAGCTTCGTTGCAGAAGGGTACCCACCAGATGCCAGCCAGAGCTCTCCTGTATGAGGTGTCTGTTGGCCCCTATTAGGAGGTGTCTCCCAGTCAGGATACATGGGAGTCAGGGAGCCACTTGAGGAGGCAGTCTGTCCTTTATCAGAGCTCAAATGCTGTGCTCAAAGATCCATTGCTCTTTTCAGAGCTGCCAAGCAGGAATGTTTAAGTCTGCTGAAGCTGTACCCACAACAGCTCCTTTTCCCGGGTGCTCTGTGTCCCAGGAAAGTGGGGGCTTTATTTATAAGTCCCTAATGGGATGCTGCCTTTATTCAGAGATGCCCTGCCCAGTGAGGAGAGAGTCTAGTGACACAGTCTGCCTTCTAAGGCCTTGATAAGCTGCCAGGGGCTCTGCCCAGTTCCAACTTCCTGGCAACCTTGTTTACACTCTGAGGTTGAAACTGCCTACTGAGCCACAGCAATGGTGGATGCCCTTTCTCCCACCAAGCTCGAACGTCCCAGGTCGAGCTCAGACTGCTGTGCTGGCTGCGAGAATTTCAAGCCAGTGGATCTTAGCTTGCTGATCTTCGTAGGGGTGGGACCCGCCGAGCCAGACCACTTGGCTCCCTGACTTCAGTCCTCTTTCCAGGGGAGTGAATGGTTCTGTCTCACCCGTGTTCTAGGCACCACTGCGGTATTGGGGAAAAAAAACTGCAGCAGCTAGCTCAGTGTCTTCCCAAATGGCTGCCCAGTTTTGTGCTGGAAACCCAGGGCCCTGGTATGGTAGGTACTGGAGGGAATCTCCTGGTCTGGGGTTGTGAAGACTGTGGGAAAAGCACAGTATCTTGGCTGGAGTGCAGGGGACAGTCCCTAATGGCTTCCCTTGGCTAGGAGAGGGAGTTCCTCGGACCCTTGCACTTCCTGGTTTAGGTGACCCCCCACCCTGCTTTGGCTTGCCCTCCTTGGGCTCACCCACTGTCCAACCAGTACCAATGAGATGAACCAGGTACCTCAGCTGGAAATGTAGAGATCATCCACTTTCTGTGTTGATCTCGCTGGGACGTGAGCACCAGAGCTGTTCCTATTTGGCCGTCTTGACAGCAGTCTCTTACTTACTTTTTTAAGAGTCTTATCCTTTTTTTTAAGAGTCTATTTTACTTACTCTTATCAGGACCCCTCTTTCATTAATCTAATTTATTATGGCCGAGAAAACAAGAGAATAGTTGGGAGAGAAACCTGCCACATTTGATTGTAACAAACATGTTTTTACATACTGACAGGAAAATGTTTAAACAATCACATCAAAACATTCTGCTTCAATGGTATTGCAGGTAATGTACAAAAATTTAATTTTTACAACCTAGATCTGAGCACTTCTCATTTGTCAGATCTGGTTAGAAACAGACATTTTGAAAGAATTAATTCTATTCTTAAATGGTTTTTCACTTGTTTGCATATCATTACCCTACTAAGACAAAACCCAGCTATATGTGCACCAGGGGAAGAGGAAGGAGGGCTTTGTAAAACAAAACTCTCAAACACACACCTTTACATGGTTTTTTTAAAACACATACAACATGCCTGTGTTTATATATTATGATTTATTAAAACATGCTTACATTTATATAATTAAAATAATTTTTATTTATAATTTGATGGTAAATTAGTCTGGATTAAAGTTTTGGAATTGTTTGGGAATACCAAGCCTGAAGTGATAACTTAAAGGATGATCCTGTGTCTACAAATATGCACATAAGATTACATATTCGTGTGTATGTGTTGTTTATGCACATACACATACTAAACTTAAATGTGTATATTGAAAATTTAAATGATCATATAATAGTGTCTAACTTTTTCTTAAACAATACAAATGTATTTTCTCACAATTATGAAGGCTAGAAGTCTGGATGAAGCTGTTGTAAGGGTAGTTTCCTCTGAAGCCTCTCTTCTTGGCATGCAGATGGCTGCCTTCTATGTCTTTACATGGCCTTTCCTCTGTAAGTGTCTGTGCCTTAATAGCCTCTTCTTTTTTTTTTTTTGGGACAGAGTCTTGCTCTGTCACCATGCTGGAGTGCAGTGGTGTGATCTCAGCTCACTGCAACCTCCATCTCCCAGGTTCAAGCGATTCTCCTGCCTCAGCCTCCCGAGTAGCTGGGATCACAGGTGCCCACCACCATGCCTGGCTAATTTTTGTATTTTTAGTAGAGACAGGGTTTTGCGATGTTGACCAGGCTGGTCTTGAACTCCTTACCTCGTGATCTGCCTACCTCGGCCTCCCAAAGTGCTGGGATTACAGGTATGAGCCACCACACCTGCCTTAATATCCTCTTCTTATAAAGGGCACCCATCATTGGGTTAGGACCCACCTATGTGACTTCATTTAACCTTAATTATCTCTTTAAAGGCCCTATCTCCAAATAATGTCCAACAATTATTGAGCAACTACTGACAGAAACTGCTTTTAATGCTTACACTGCTGTTTAATCCTCATACCAATCATTTGAGCCAGGTTCTATTATTGTTTTCCACATCTCAAATGTATCATCTCCAAACTGCCTCCTGCTTGCCCCACCAAAAACCTTCTAATCTTACCCTTCTTAGTTCGTGGAAATTCTTTCCTGTTACTCATGCCAAAAATTGGAGAGTCATCGTTGATTCCTGACTCTCTCATTTCCCTCTCCCTCCTTCTTTCTCAGGACCAGCATGTATGGTTATGAACTGCACAAATAAGGAATTGCCATTCATATTGTAGGCACCATAGATTTATGTTCTAAGTACAGTTTAAAATAAGTATATTATGACAATTTTCTGTGGGATAGAAGGGAAATGTTTTGATTACAGGACACGAGGGTACATGTCACACCTACACTGGATAATTGCCATGGCCTCTTTGCCTCCGCCCTTGTCCTCATTTAGCCACTCTCAGCACAGTAGTCAGCATGGCCGTGTAGGTCACTACAAGTCACACCTCTACGCAAAACCCTCCAATGAGCTTTCACTCAGAAAACACAAAGTCCTTACAACAGCCCTACGAGCTCTGTTCCTGATCGTGCTCTGATTCCATGTCCACTGCTCCTCCACTCCCTCCCTCTGCCACGTCTGCCTCCTTCCTGCACCAAGCAAACTTCCCCCTCTGTCCCTTTGCTCATGTTCCCCCTAAGCTCACTCCTTCCACCTGCAGATCCTTTTTCAATGCCGCCTTCTCTGTGTGGCCTTCACTGGACACCCTGTGTAAAATCACAGCCCATCCAGTCACTCCCTGTCCCCTTCCCCAACTTTAAATCATAGCTTTCTTTACCATCCAAAATTTAATAAACGTTTCTTTATTTTTACAAATGTAAACCTCATGAAGGCAGAGATTTTTTTCTGTTTTGCTCAGTGTGAATCTCAGGCACCCAGAATAATTTCTGATACAGCAGGTGCACTCAATAAATACTTGCCAAGTCAATATGTCCTCATTTTACTGATTAGGTAACTAGGACTCAGAAAACATTGTCTCTTTTTGGAGGCCAAAATCCAGTCAGTGATGGAAAAAGGATACAAGCCCAGGCAGTTTAACTCCAAACTCTGTGTCCTCTCATTCCATGCTCTACTGCTATATACCTAATCAATGTGATTCTTTAATCATGATGATCACGACTATAATAGGTAATGTTTTCGGGTTGGTTTGTTTGTTTTTCTTTTTTTTGAGACTAAGTCTCCCTTTGTCACCCAGGCTGGAGTGCAGTAGCATGATCGCAGCTCACTGCAGCCTCAACCTCCTAGACTCAAGCAATCCTCCTGCATCAGCCCCCCAAGTAGCTGGGACCACAGGTGCATGTCACCACACCTGGCTGATTTTTTGTATTTTTGGTAGAGACAGGTTTTTTCCTTGTTTCCCAGGCTTGTCTCCAACTCTTGAGCTCAAGCAATTCACCCACCTCAGCCTCACAAAGTGCTGGGATTATAGACATGAACCACCACGCCTAGTCAGGTAATACCTAATGTATCTAATGCCTATGTGTGGCATGCAGTTTCCATGGATTCTCTCATTTAGTATCCAGGAAATACCCATCCAAATCAGACTGAAATCCTTAAAGTTTTGGCAAATTACCTATTATGCCATACAAGTACAACCAAAGATCAGAACTTTCTTCCCAAACCCTAAAGGGCAACACAGACTTCCCTTTTCCTCGAGTAGAAGGCAGAAAACCATAGCAACATCAAATTTCACATGAACAAATTGAAAATTGTGTAGCTATGAGAGAGGCCTCAGTGTTACCATCCTATTATGGTTGGCTTCTTTTACTCAATTTATTATTCATTTATTCATTCATGCATTCACTCATTCAACAAACATTTATTGAATACTTGGCTTGTGATGTACTATGCCAAGTTCAAGGGCTACGAAGAAAAAGAAGACACATCTCCTGCCCTTGAGGGACTCACAGCCTAGTGAGAGAGACAAATATGAGAGTAATTCCACTGAAGGCATAAGTGTGATATTAGAGGATCAGCACAGAACGCCGTGGGAGCCCAGAACAGGAAACGGCTAACTAACCCCTGCCTGGGAGACACAGAGTACTTCCCAGAGGATACCACCCAAGATAAGGGCTTCATCAGGCAGGGTGCAGGAAATGAGCCTCTGAGCAGAGGAAGGGATTTGCACAGGCATGGAGGCATGACTCATGCGCATTTGGGGAACTGTGTGTAGCTTGGTACAACCAGAGCTAGGAAGCCAGGGGATGGGGTGGGAGGAAGGAAAACAGGAGCCAGAAGGATTTTTAAACAAATTCATGATTGGATCAGATCTTATGAAAATCCCTCAGGAGGCTGAATGGAAACTAAGTTAATGAGGCAAAGCCAGCTCAAAAAAGGCAAAAAACGCTTGACATTTTGAAGCTGCTACTTGGATGCAGGTGTTTTGACTCAGGGATATTTCGAGGTGGCCCAAAAGAAATTTAATTTTCAATTCCTAAAAAATTACCAAGTCATGTGCAAAATAATAATCTCACCTCATCACAGAGCTTCATCTCATGCCAGCTCCTGCATCTAGGATGAAGCTCAGAGAAGGGGTGGAGGTTGGAGCTGGGGTTAAGGGTAGACTGAGTATTCAACAACGTCTCACAGATAAGTCACATATAGCCAGGAGGCTGTTTACTGCAGGTTCCTAGCTCAGAAAGAGCCATTAATATGTAACAAGCAACCTGCTCCTTCTCTGTGAGTTTCCTTATATTTTGCAAGAGCTGCACCTCAAAATCTCTGGTTACTCCCTTGCCATTATGATCGTAGCAATGATTTAGTTTTGGTTAATAAATGTTATTAAGTGCTTTAACTGATGTTTCTATTTTCCTTAGAACAATCTCAAAAACCTCTGCTTTTATGGCCTTCCATAAAATATTCAGTTTATTTTGGGGATTCAGGTTATGCATTGGGAGAGAAGCTGGAGAGAGAGTCTATCAATTAGGATGATTTTAGTTGTAAGAAAAAACAAAGTTATTGGCCTAAAGGAATTCAAGAAATGTCACCCCAGAATATACCTGTGGCTTTGATATGCTAATTACTTCAAACTCGGGCACTTGGGGAACGGAAGACACAGGCAGAGGCTTTGTCTGAGCTCCCCTTACCTACGTAAAGATGGATCCTCCAGAAGGAGCTCAACTGTCCTGAATCCATCGCCTCCTTGGGAATCTCATCAGTCAGAGAATGAGGACTCTCTTAACCAGGATTAACTTGGAACACAGAGTCTCACTCTGCCACCCAGGCTGGAGTGCAGTGGCACAATTGTAGCTCACTGCAACCTCAAACTCCTGGGCGCAAGCAAGCCTCCTGCCTCAGCCTCTGGAGTAGCTGGAATTACCAGCTCATGCAACCGTACCCAACTAATTGTTTTATTTTTTTTGTGGAGATGGGGTCTTGCCATGTTGCCTAGGCTGGTCTCGAGCTCCTGGCTTCAAATGATCATCCCACCTTGGCCCCCCAAAGTGCTGGAATTACAGATGTGAGACATCATGCACAGCCCAAAAGTCATCTTTTAAAAGAACTCATGAAAAATAATGTTAAATCATATAGATGTTACTGAAATATGAAGTGAAAGTTTTTATGATTGGGAAATCAGGAAATATGTAATAAATGTCAGGGATATTTTTGAAAATATAGAAAAAATGAATTTATATTTGACCAGGCTGTTTTGACTCAGAGTCTTGAGAACTGATTAGGAAATAATCCCAGGAGCCCAAGGGTTTTGGTTTAGGGCCTAGAGTAAAGCTGTGGTTGGGGGCATTGAAAAGGAGGAAACTGAGTGGAGAGATTTATTTAACAAATGGGATCCAGAACTTGGTGATTGGACCTGCAAGTGCAAAGGAGAGATTAATTTCCAAGTTTCTGGATCAGGTAGCCCAGTGGAAAGGAAGACCCATCATAGACCTAAGAACTAGAGGAAGAAAAGGAAAAGATGTGGGAAAAAAAAAGTTGTCTCAAACCCTTTCTGGGTCTGATTTAATTTACAACCTCATTCTGGGAAGAAATATATGCATTCCCTGATAAAAATGGACAAGCAATTATCTGATAAACTTTAATAGAATTAAGACTTGTTCTAGGGAGCAGTCATGATGACTGACATCCCTACCTAGTTGACTGTCAGTGAAGAGCCTTGCGGCCATTAACCAAACCCTTTCTTTCCCTTCCTTGTTTAACAGTGAGGATTTAACATTCTCTTTACCTACAAGAAGCACTACCAAGAGTCAGTTTTTGAAATAACTCCTACAGGCCTTTTCTTTTGCAGCAAGATTATGACAAAACTTCAACAGATGAATATAACTGGAGAATTGTAGAGGAGGATCGTGTCTTCTTCATTTATAGGTATTTTAAGTCCTAGTTCTATGGAAATAATAATCTAAAAATAATTGTTAAAGTAACACATGTTCACAGAGAGTTTGGAAAAATCCACAAAAATAGAAAGCATAGGAAACTTATTTTTACATCATCCTTATGCATTCATTTTTTCACTATTTATATTTCCTTCTACAAATTTTGTGTCCAAAGCCTTTAACCATTTTTCCATTGGGTTATGATTGTCTTTATACAGTAATTAAATTGTGGGAACTTTTTATAAATTAAAGATTTGGCCTCCAATCAATTGACCTTTTTAACTGGGGAGCTGATTTTGTGGTAAGACCTCTGCTTAAAGTTGGGTTCCTCAGTGACTCCTCCCATTGTCTTGTTTACTATCAAAAACTAATTGTTCTTCCAATTCCAACTTAGTACTCACCAGACACTAGCCAGCTTGGCCTCCTGACAAGAACCATGTCTACTCTCAGCTGCAATCCTGATGGTGAGCACAGTGCCTAGTACCCAAGAGGCAATAAGAACTTGATGAATGTGACAATAGTAACATTCTTGAATAACTATTTGTCAAGAGTTACTAAACATGTTACATATATTACCTCATTTAAATCCTCACAATAACTCTATGAAGTAAGTACAATTATTGTCGCCATGAGGACATGATGAGGAAACTGAGCACATAAAGAAGTTGAATATCTCATCTGAGATCCCACAGTTAGAGCTGAGGTTAAAACCCAGTTTCATTTACAGCTAGTGCTTGACTTATGACCACGATTGGGACCGGCAGACCGGTCGTAACACGATTTGGTCGTAAGTTGAGTAGGCTACATGTACAGTTGAAATGGTGCATGCGGAGATGGTAGTGCTGCCGGAAGCTGGTCCGCACTGTCATACGCCCAGCTGGGCAACGTTTGCGCTGCCAGACGTGGAGCAGTCATGGCTAGCAATTGTGGTCGTAAACTTGAATGGTCGTAAACTGCATAGGTCATATGTCGATCAATACCTGTACTTTGAAGCTCAAGCTTTTGATTGTGATGCTATCAAGAGGATTATTTCTAGAAGAAGAATTTTAGACATGAGGCATGAACACTTAATTCTTTGAAGAAACCAGTCTTAATGAGATCTCATGTCACAAAATTTATCCCTCAAGGTTTTTTGAAACATTTTTTAGTGGAGATGAGAGGGTTATCACTATATAACTAGAAAAATCTCAGATCATAAATTTCATGTTTCTCAAAGCTTTTGAATTATAATACCAGGCAGAGCTTTTGGAAAAGTTACCCAGTGGAGGGTGAGAAGACCCCACAGGTAATAAAGTGAGATAATGATCCAGACTAGTGTCATGAAACTGCCCAGAAGTACACAAACACAGAGTCAATTTCATAGGCTTTGTTCTTACTTTGTTTAAATTTCACAGTAGCTAGATTAAAACCCCCGTCTCATATTATATCCAGTTTCTGTTCACAAGTTAATTGAGATCATTTTCCACTGCTGATGTGTAAAATCTGCTCCCTACCGGTAGTATCACAGATTACTAATTGATTTGACCAATTGAGATTAAGTTTGATTCACATCTGCAAGTAGAGAGGCACCCTCATGGTCACCGAGGAAGAAGACATCCTGTGCAGCCTTCCCGCCATCTTCTCAGCTCAGCCCAGGTGGTCTTGCCGCTGGGGGTAAGCAGAGAGAGGCCTTTATCAGTGAGCTAACTACTACTTTTCTCTGGGATTTTATGAGGATGGCTCAGTTCGAAGGCATTACAGCCCAGGGGTGGGCAAATGACAGGCCACACTAGATCTACAAGTGAAATCAAGAGCAGGAGCATGCTTAGATGACTGGCATTTCTCCCATCGTCCTTTTAATCCATTTCTTCTATTGACTGTTTAGCAATTTGTTTACATGTTTTTGTGGAAAGGGCATAGGATTATGAATCAGAAGATGTGTCCCTACTCTGTGTGATTTAGAACAAAGCACTTTCATTCCTGAGTCTGTTTCCTGAATTGTAAATTAGGGATAACATCTTCCTCCTGGGATAATTGCATGGAACAAATGAGCTAATGTATTTGAAAATGCATCATAAAACTCAATGCACTTCATAAATATTTCGTTATACATAATTTTACTCCAGTTTTACAGCTGAGAACACTGAAATTCATGGAGATTAAGGCTCCATTCCTGGTAAGAAAGTGAGGATCTGAACCAGGACTAGCTCCAGATTCTTCTTTTCACATGTTGCCTCCTTAAACAAACTCAAGTTGTTATTGTGAATGTATTTTTTTTCATAACTTATGCTAGCAATTTTTAACCCGGATTTCAGGAGCCCCACGTAATGCTCCAAGGACTTTGTGCCAGCCATCCCTAGGTCCTAGCACGGAGAAGAGTATCCAGGTCCATATCTCCTTTGGTTACACACAGATTTCTCATAGGCCCGAAAATGGGACATGACACAAAAGTGTAAATTCCTGTCACCACAGGACCAGCTGCTATTATTTAGTGTGCTATTTTAATACTGAACAATTCAGAGTGAAGAAAACATCCTGTGTTTATTCCTCATCCATTGTACTCCTTTGTCATATATATCAAGGTCATGTAACAACATATATTGCAAGTGGCTTTAGAGAATACTTTTTACCAAGACCGTAGAATACAAAGGCGCAAACTGGTGACCCTAACACATAAGACCATTTGATGAAGTTACTAATTAAAAATATCTTCTTAAAAAAAAAAACCACTTCCAAGGGGGAGGAAAAGAGTGGGATATTTTCCAGCTTCTTACCTGAGAAATCTCCTCTAAAAGTTAATGTATATCTTGAATTTGAGTAATCAAAGTTTCTTTACAAGTAACAAATACTTTGTTGATTTGCAGTTTCTCATTCAGTATTTTTCTTGCAGCTAGTTATATAAATTCTATTAATTAACTGACTGTTTAGTCATTCATCATTTGCTACGGTGTGAAAGGGTCTGCCTGCAACACCTATAAATCACAGGGCGGGCAAGCAGGCATATATTTTAAATACACAGCTTCCAAAATGTGAAGGCCTCAAGTAGGGCAATCTGTCATCTCTGTGCAGGTGTCTAAAGGTGCCTCCTGTGTTTGACTGGCTATGTTGTGGAGATTTTAACTCTCCATCAGGCCCAGCACATGGTGCATGGAACAGAGGAGAGTCACCCACATCTCCTGGAAAGGGATCCAGAGATAACAGACAGCTCAAAGAGGAAGGGAGAACAGGGCCCTGTGGTAAGCTCAAGAACTTACCTTTGATTTCCAGCTGTTTAAATTTACAGTCTAAAATAACCATGGGATCTCTAGTGTACTTCTAACTAGTTGGCTGGTATACTGAGATTGGGGTTACCTTATTCCTTTTTATTATTACTAAAAATTACCTTTTCTTTTTACTATGTAATATACATTCAGTGCAGACAAAATTCCAGAAAGCAACAGCAAAAGATAATCAAAAGAAATCAATTTCACTATCAGAGAAAAGTCTTGTTGTATATGCTACAGCATACACACAAGAATGTATTTCATAACGTCACACCTCTCATAAAATGTGTAGCATTTTGTTGCAAGTAAGTTGAACATTTTTCATGCCAATAAGTATTCATCTGCAGTGTGATTTTTAGCAACTCATGTTTTAGTCTATAGATATCAAGTTATTCGTATAACCAATCTTCTCTTTAGGCATTTATTTCCATTTTTTCACTATTGTAAGTCATGACGTAATGTGATCTTTACATAAATCTTATTTTGCTGTTTTCTAATTGTTTCCATAATGTAAATCCAAAACATGAAATTGCCAGGTCAAATTAGTATATTTTAAGGTTGTTGGTTTCTACCACCTAACTTCCATCCGGTAAGGTATCCATTTTGCTTCTGCCTGTTGGATAGATGAATGCTGTCCATTTCAGAAACTGATAACCTAAACTATGGCACGTTGGCATATTGTGTATTTTAAGCTGAAGGAAATCATGAAAACCACAGAAGCAGAAAGGTCTCTCTGCCTTTCTTTTACCTAAAGATCCTCAAGTGACAGGTGTCCTCTCTATACTCAGAGGGAAGAAATTTTACATGAGAAGCCAAGAAGAATCTGAACAAACAGACTTTGCCAAACTCCCCCTGCCAGCTTATTACTATTAGATCCTATCCACTTTTGCCCAATGACACTTTACACACTGTCCACTCTTCATTGAGACTAAGTATAAAAATATACAGGCTCGGTTTTTCAGGGTCTTTGGGTCTTTATTATAGAAATATCCTGTGTCACATAAAATTTTGATTAAATTTATTCTCTTCTTAATCTGTTTTTTTAATATCCTAGATTTACTTTTTGTTTTTCAGATACATTCTATTTCTACATATTTATGGGGTATGTGTGACATTTTGTTTCATGCAAAGAATGTGTAATGATGAAGTCAGGGTATATAAGGGTATCCATCACCTGAGTATTTATCATTGCTATGTTCTGGTCACATTTCAAACCCTATTTTGAAAAACACAATACATTGTTGTTAACTCCAGTTACCCTACTTAGCTACCAGACATCAGAACTTACTCCTTCTACCCACCTGCATATTTGTAATCTGTCTTTTGTTATAAGAATGCCACCCATGAACCTTGCAGTAGGCGAGGAAAAGATATTACTTTTTCTCTCCTATAATACCAGTTTTCCTGTATTCTTGTCACTGACATGTTATTCTTTTTACTGTTAGTCAATGTGTTGGGTTTGAAAATCGTAGCTCACTGAAATACTTTAAAAAATTTCTTCTAGAGTGACACCAGCAAGATGATGAAATAAGACTTTCTGGCGTTCATCCCTCACAAGAAACATCAATTTGGACAACCATTCCCACACGAAAATACCATCACAAGAGTTAAAGAATGCAGGTGAGAGGTTATAGCATCTGGGTATAGCACAAAAATAAGAAAAGATGCCTTGAAGAAGGTAGGAAGGACAGTTTGACGTTTCCTATGTCACCCCCCACTCCAAGCCTGGGCAGCACAACACTGAGAGACCCTCCACGAGGGCAAGGAAGTGAGCTCCGGACTGTGTCCTAGATCCCAGCACCAGGCTCACCCCAGGGAAGCCTGATGCCAGGCTGGCTCCCACAGCCCTAGCTGCTAGGCCAGCCCCTACAGCTCAAGGCCCACTACCACTGACCCAGGGGCCAGTATCACTCCTGCAGACTCTGGCACTGGTCAGCCCCTTTGAACTCAGGCTTAAGACCAGTTCCCACAGCCCCAGGCTCCAGCAGACCCAGGGTACTGTCACAAGATAGAGGCCATGTATGACAAACCTACAGCTAACATTACAGTCAATGATAACAATCTGAAAGTTTTTCCTCTGAAGTCAGGAACACGATAGGGAGGCCCACTCTCTCTGCTTCTATTTCATACAGTACTGGAAGTCCTAGCCAGAGAAATTGGGCAAGAAAAATAAATAAAAGGCATCCAGATTGGAAAGGAAAAAGTAAAACTGTCCCTGGCTACAGATGGCATGATCTTTTGTATAGAAAACCTGGCCAGACAGGTTGGCTCATGCCTGTGATCCCAGCAGTTTTTGAGGCTGGAGAACAAGGATCAACTGAGCCCAGGAGTTCAAGACCATTTGAGTTGATTCCATGTTTCCAAAGACATTTTTCACAGAAATAGAAGAAACCCTAAAATTCTTATGGA
Source organism: Cebus imitator (assembly GCF_001604975.1). Lineage (NCBI taxonomy): Eukaryota > Metazoa > Chordata > Mammalia > Primates > Cebidae > Cebus > Cebus imitator. The sequence continues at coordinate 659,151 of NW_016107890.1, read as the reverse complement.
ACTACAAAAAAACCCCAGGTAGCCAAAGCAACCTGGAGCAAAAAGAATAAAGCTGAAAACATCTCACTCCCTGACTTTGAAATATACTACAAAGAGATAGTAATCAAAACAGCATGCTACTGGCATAAAAACAGACACATAGGCCAATGGAATAGAATGGAGATCCCAGAAATGAATCCATGCATTTACAGTCAGCTGACCTTTGGCAAAGAGAGTAAAAACACAATGGTGAAAGGACCATCTCTTCAACAAGCAGTGTTGTGAAAACTAGGTATCCACATGCAGAAGAATAAAACTGAACCCTTATCTCACACCACATATAAAAAATCAACTCAAAGCAGATTAAAGACTTAAATGTAAGACCTGAAACTGTAAAATTACTAGAAACCAATATGGAGACAAAACTTCTTGACACTGGTCTGGGCAAAGATTTTTTAGATATGGCTCCAACTGTACAGATAACACATGCAAAAAAAGGACAAATGGGATTGCATCAAATGAAGAAAAAAGAAAAACTTCTGCATAGCTAAGGAAATGATCAACAGAGTGAAAAAGTCCTACAGAATTGAAGAAAATATTTGCAAACCATACATCTGATAAGGGGTTAATATAAAAAATATATAAGGAATTCAAACAATTCAAGAACAAGAAAACAATTCAATTTTAAAAATTGCCAAAAGACCTGAATAAATACTATGTTTTAAATGTGTCCCCCAAAATTCACATGTTGAAAACTTAATTCCCAATGCAACAGCACTGAGAGATGGGGCCCAGTGGGAGGTGACTGGATACGATGATAGAGCCTCATGAATGAATTAATGTAGCTATCATGGGAGTGGGTCAGTTATCAAGAGAGCAGGTTGTTATAAAAGTGAGCCTGGCCCTCTTGCTTTCTCAGTCTTGTGTGCTCACTTTTATCTTCTGCTGTCTCACCATGAATATTGCAGCACAAAGCCCTCATTAAATGCCAGCACTATGCTCTTAGATTTGTCAGTCTACAGAACCATGAGCCAAGTAAACTCCTATTGTTTATAATTTACCCAGTCTGTGGTATTCTGTTGAAGCAACAGAGAATAGACTAAGACAATAGACATTTCTCAAAAGAAGGCCTACAAATTGCCAGCAGGTATTTGAAAAAACGCTTAGCATTATGAATAACCAAGGAAATGCAATAGACAAGCACAATAAAATATTGCCTCACACCTGTTAGAATGGCTGTTATGAACAACAAGTGTTGGAAAAGATATGGAGAAAACGGAACTCTTGTATACTGCTGGTAGATAAATTAGTACAGCCATTTTAGAAAAACAGTATAAAGTGTTCTTTAAAAATTAAAATTAAAGAAAATGTGGCACACCATGGGATACTATACAGCCATAAAAAAGGATGAATTCATGTCTTTTGTAGGGACATGGATGAAGCCGGAAACCATTATTCTCAGCAAGCTAACACAAGAACAGAAAACCAAACACCACCTGTTCTCACTCATAAGTAGGGGCTGAACAATGAGAACTCATGGACACAGGAAGGGGAACATCACACACGGAGCCTGTCAGGGGCTGGAAGGCTAGGAGAGCGATAGCATTAGGAGAAATACCTAATGTAGTGACAGGTTGATGGGTGCAGCAAAACCACCATGGCAGTGTATGCTATGTAACAAGCCTGCACATTCTGCACATGTATCCCAGATACATGTTTTTAGTATAATTTTAAAAAATTAAAAATAAAACTACCACGTGATCCAGCAATTTCGCTTCTGGGTATATACCCAAATGAGATGAAATCAGTATATCAAAGAGATCTCTGCACTCCCATGCTTATTGCAGCACTATTCACAATAGCTAAGAGGTGGAAACAACCTAAGTGTCCATCAGCAGAAGACTGGATAAAGAAAATATGGTATATACACAATGGAATATGATTCAGCCTTAAAAAAAAAAAAAAAGAAATCTTATTATTTGTGATAAATAGGTGACATGGGAAATAAGCCAGAAAGACAAATACTGCATAATCTCACTCCTATGTGGAATCTAAAAAAGCAAACTTTTTTTAAGGAATGTAAACAAGTGATTATTAAAGCTGGAGACGTACTGGTAATAATATGATTATCGCTAGCTTCTCCTGGAGAAGGTGTTTATTTACAGGCAAAGACGATTTAATTACAACCAGGAACAGAGTCTGAAAGTCTGAGTTTCCCTTAGAACATCGCATTTTTTTTTCTTTTGGAAGTGAGTCTTGAATTTTGTTGTTGTTGTTTTTTTTTTTAGCTTTTATATTAGGGTTGGGAGCACACGTGCAGGTTTGTTACACAGGTAAACTTGTGTCATGGGAGTGGGTTGTACAGATTATTTTGTCATCTAGGTACTAAGTCTAGTATCCAATAGTCATTTTTTCTGCCCCTCTGCCTCCTCCACCCTCAAGTAGGCACCAGTGTCTGTTGTTCCCTTCTTTGTATGTATGGGTTCTCATCAGTTGGCTCCTACTCAGAAAGAACATGCGGCATTTGGTTTTCTGTTCCTGTGTTAGTTTGCTAGGGCTAATGGCCTCCAGCTCCATCCTTGTTCCCACAAAGAACATGATCTCATTCAAAAAGGCAAATTTATAAAAGCAGAGAGTAGAACAATAGTTTCCAGGGGCTGGAGGTCAGGTGAAAGAGTGAGAAAGATGTTGGCCAAAGGGTACACAGTTTTGGTCAGACATCATGAATACGTTTTGGAGATCTATTGTATAGCACAATGATGATAATAATAATGTATTGCATACTTGTAAATTGCTAAGAGTAGATCTCAAATGTCCTCAGCACAAAAAAAAAAGCGTAAGAGGTGATAGATATGTTAATTAGCTTGACTTAAACATTGTATAATGTATACATATATCAAAATATCACTTCGTATATAATTCTTATTTGTCAATTATACCTAGGAGAAAAAAAATTTTCTAAATAGTTAGACTGAACATTTTTTCATATTTTTATTTATTCTTGACATTCTTTTTCTGAGAACTGTCCATTTATGTCCTTTGTCCATTTTCTGATTGGTGAGTTCCTTCTTTCCTTATAAATTTGAAAGATCCTCCCTGTAGCTGCCATCTTGCATCCCCTTGTGTGCGTGCCTAATCTCAGCTGGCACCCGAGACCCTCTGAGCACCAACCCTAGTCCCCACAGTGGCCCGTTATCTGCTCCAACAAGATGAAAGAAACCCTCATGAACCAGGAAAAACTCGTCAAACTGCAGGCACAAGTGCGCACTAGTGGGAAAGGAACTGCCCGCGGAACACCACAGCCTATGATAAAAAAAAAAAAAACCTTCAATTCTCCTTAAAGAAGTTAGGGGTAAACAATATCTCTGGTATCGAAGAGGTGAATATGTTTACAACCCAAGGAACAGTGATTCACTTTCACAACCATAAATGTCAGGCATCACTGGCAGCGAACACTTTCACCATTACAGGTCATGCTGAGGCAAAGCAGCTGACAGAAATGATACCCAGCATCTTACCCCTTACTTTGGTGCAGACAGTCTGCCCAAACAACCTGTGGATGGAAAAGCACCCCTTGCTACTGGAGAGGATAATGACGATGTGGAAAATTTTGATGAGGCTCCAAGAATGAAGC
>NW_016107890.1:621289-654198 GCF_001604975.1 Cebus imitator | reverse complement strand
TGTTGCCCAGGCTGCAGTGCAGTGGCATGATATTGGCTCACTGCAACCTCCACCTTCCAAGTTCAAGCCATTCTTGTGCCTCAGCCTCCCTAGGAGCTGGGATTACAGACATGTGCCGCTATGCCTGGCTAAATTTTGTATTTTTAGTAGAGATGGGGCTTTGCCATATTAGCCAAGCTGGTCTCAAACTCCTGACCTCAAATGATCTGCCTGCCTTGGCCTCCCAAAGCACTGTGATTACAGGTGTGAGTCACTGTGCCCAGCCTGCTTTTGCTTTTCATTTTAAAGTTATTATTTAACAAGACTTTCCTCAGGTTATTGTCCCTTAGACTTCTTGTCTCCAGATTGAACAATTCCAGCTCCATATGCAGACCAAATCAAATAGTTTTCCTTATATTTATGTGCAATTCAAAAACATATGAGCAACTAGAGACATTGAGGACCAAGCATACACACACACACGCACGTACATGGACACCCACAGTTCCTTATTTTAAAAATGTCTAAGGTCGACTCCAAATTTTCCATTTTAATTATGGTAAAATGTACTTCATTTTGCCTGAACAAAAACTAACTGCAATAAACCACATTTGCTTTTCATTTTAGTGAAAAATTTGAGTAAAGCCCAAAAGGGTCTTCTCACTGTGGAAGGCACCTGGGATTAGCTCTAGAGGAAGAGGTTGCAACAGCGTGTTTGTTGTAAACATAGGCTTCTGGCCTTCCCTGAGCCCTCACTGTGCACGGAGCTCTGCTCTGAGCCCGAGCTTTGAGGAAGGAGCTTATCCTTTCCTGGAAAGATGGGGCAGACAGAACGAGAACCCATGCTAATACAGAAGATGGGCACATCAACAACGACATACCAGGTAGAGCTCGGTGCTTGGACAGTAGGATGGCAAACCACATGGGGCAGAGTTCATGAACTGGACCTAAAGAGGCGTTTGTGGCTCTTTTATGGCTACATTCTAGGTCAAGAGACTTCAACCAAATAGCACTATCTTCTTCCATTAGGGCTTCTCTAACAAAAATACTTAACCTAGTAATTTATAAACTAGTAATTTAGAAACTTATTGCTCACAGTTCTGAAGGCTGGGGATTCTGAGACCAAGGCTCCAGCAGATTCAGTGTCCTGTGAAGGCCTCTTCCTTATAGATGATGCATTCCAGCTGTGTCTTCACGTGGCAGAAGGGGCAGAATAAGTTCCCTCTAGCCTCTTTTATAAGAGCACTAATCCCATTCATTGGCTCGGCCCTCATGACTTAATCATCTCCTAAAGCCCTCACCTCTTAATACTATTGTTTTGGTGATTAGCTTTCAATAACAGACTGTGGGTGAGAGGACACAAATGTTCAGACCCTAGCTTCCAGGTACAGAGGAGGTCCATCATATTCAGCATCCCTGCAGATGGCCTTACCTATGGCCCAGATGCCTCTCCAGAATCTCTGAAAAATGGCTTCATTCCCCAGGCCTTTTCTCCTCCACCTCATCCATTCACCTACAGTACAGCTACCTGCCTTTCTAATTCCTACTGGTAGGAGCTTCAGCTGTGGGGCCCAGAGACGCTTTATGTGGAGCCAACTCATCTCAGGTGGGTCTTGGCGAGAATGAGATGGTGCCAATGTTAGCAGCAGTGAATCCATATGGGTTTGCAGCAACTTGATTTTTGCCTCCTCGGAGGAAAGAAGTCACTGGAGGGGCATAAGGCAAAATGAGAAACCCAGGCAAGTTTTAGAGCTGGAACCACAGAAAGTAAAGTATATTTGGAAGAGGGCCAAGCAGGCAACTTGAAAGATCGAAGTGTGCTTTCAGCCCTTCACTTGGGGATTTATACACTGGCATGGTTCCCGGGTTTGTGTCTCTTCTCGCTTGATTTTTCCTTGGGGCAAGCTGTCTGCATGTGGTGGCCTGCCAGCACTTAGGAGGGGCTACCTGTGCAGTGTGCTTACTGAACTTTTGTGCATGCTCATTTGAGGTGTTTTCCCCTTACCAGTTCATATGGTTTGGCTGTGTTCCCACCCAAATCTCATCTTGAATTGTAGTTCCCATAATCCCCACATGTTGTGGGAGCGAGCCGGTGGTAGGTAATTGAATCACGGGGGTGGTTACACCCATGCTGTTCTCAAGATAGTGAGTTCTTATACAATTCAAGGGCTTTCTAAGCATCTGGCTTTCCCCTGCCAGCACTTCTCTTTCCTGACACCCTGTGAAGAAGGATGTGTTTGCTTCCGCTTCTGCCATGATTGTAAGTTTCCTGAGTCCTCCCCAGCCACGTAGAACTGTGAGTCAATAAAATCTCTTTTGTTTATAAATTACCCAGTCTTGGATATTTCTTCATAGCAGCATGAGAACAGACTAATGCACCAGTTGAATGTTCTTAAAAGAAGGTCAGACACCAGTTAAACATCACCATTTTGCCTCTTAGCACACATGCTTGAGTCCACTTACCCAGCTCCTGAGATCTTATCACGAAGCCACTGATCACCAGCTCCAGGTGTTTTCTATCTACTGAGAGGCTGCAGTTCTCTGGTGCCAGCTGTGTCCAATTATTATTTTAGAGTGGCAGTTAACTACCTGAGCATCACCTGATGGTCACCTGACATTCCTTGTGGGGACCCTCTCTTGCCCTGCTCATGTCTGCCCAGCTACCTACTCTTACACCAGGGGTAATAGAACTAGGGTGTTTAGTGCCATTACATGTAATGACCTGTAAAAATTGGCTGAGTAACTGCACATATTTCCTGTTTCCTCTTTTATCCCTAAAGTATATATTCTCTGAGATCTCCCGACATACTATCCACTCCCCAAGAAGTTGCTCTAGAATCAGGAAACACTCAAATCACCTAGTTTTAAAAACTCTCCAGATGAGTAGTGCTGCCTCATGATATGAACCAGTCAAATCTCCAAGATGTCGGACTTCTGAGTCGAGAGTCTCAGCCAACATGTGCGAGCTCCTTGGTAAACTAACATTTGACACTGTTTCAGATGAATATTTTTAAAATATTCTAGAATTTTCAGCTTCATATCTGAGGGAGATAACAAATGCTCTGGCAGATGTGTGGAGCAGGAGGACATGGATGCTGGGACTCAGCATCTCCTCTGTTGACCCAGAAATCCTTCCCTGGCCACACCTCACTAAGGGAAACAAAAGCTTAGGGTTAATTACACTCATCTTCCTTAGACCACAGTTAGTTAACCAACTATTTTTATTCAAGGGTGCCTCTTAGAGGTTCTAATTCTCAACCTAAGTGGCTACATAAGAACTTTATTCCTTTGAACCACATACAGTATTTTCCCTGAAAGGAATCTGGTGAGTGTAATTTTCACCTGTCATTATATTTCCAGTGGATTCTTAGTGTGTGTGCACGCATGCACACAAACAGGACTCCTGGAAATTGCCAAATTAGTCCATGTCTTGATCTAATGTTGCATGGACAGAATTTCACATGGGTCACTTATTGTCCTAGTACCTTTTTAGTTAACTTGATGCAAAAAAAATGCAAAACTAAAACAATTCACCTCCTAAACAGCTCAGAACAATTTACAAAATGCCTCATAACAGACTGCTCTCAATTAAAAAAAATTTTTTTTAAGACAAGGTATTGTTCTGTCACCCAGGCTAGAATGCAGTGACACCATTATGGCTCACAGCCACCTCAAACTCCTGGGATCCTGCAATCCTCCCTCCTCAACCACCTGCCACCAGCCATTGTGCCTCATTTTTTTTTTTTTTTTTTTTTTTAGAGACAGGACCTTGCTTTGTTACCTAGGCTGGTCTCTCCTGGGCTGAAACGATCCTCCTGCCTCAGCCTCCCAAGATGTTGGGATTGTAGGCATGAGTCACTGTGCCCAGCCCTAGGTGACTCATTATATCACATAGGCAGGAAGTGTCTCATAGCAGGTGGCATAGGCTCTGTGGGACTGTTTTCTTTTAGGAAACAATCTCTCATCATCAACATGCTTGAGGCCCCAGGAAAGGTCTTTGTTGCTTTAACTTGGGCATTCTGTGTTTGTCCAGCTGCATTGACATTTCATGGAGTGGGTGAGTCAGTAAGGAATGGAAAGGCAGCAGCCATGGGAGGCAAGCCAAGGGATTCTTTTAGGTTCTGGAACCTCTGGAAAGAATTGAAAAGACCAATGGGTGTCCTGCCTTTTCATCTTCCTATCCACTGGATTCACTTGATAGTGGCAGTAGCAAAAGAGCCATCCAGTCAGTAGGGTCCTGCCTGGTCTGCAGGGAAAAAAAAAGGCTTTATGAGCCCCATTTCGTCAAGAGAAGGATTTGGTATTTCACTTAGCCAGACCTCCAGGTTCAAGTGAAGGACAGACATCCCCATAGATGTCTAAGCAGACATTTATCCTGACAGCTGTGGGGGCAGATTTCTGGACTTTATGGCTCAGGCTTTTTCAAAAGCAAACAAACACTATAAGAGAAGGCCTCATTACTTAAATAGAGTCAAGAATTCCTAGTTCAGGCAAATCTGCTGGGTTCCTGACTGGGGATCAGTCAGGTGAATTCAGCCAGTGATTGGTTTGGTACACACAATGTTTTATTTTTCATTTACTTTTTAATCAGCAACTTCTGCACAAAGCAACACTACTGGAGGTAAGGTTTCAGGATTTGGGTTGAGGCTCACAAGTGTTTTCTGAGCGCTCCGGATAGACAGGCTTTCTGATAGGCCAGTCTTTCAGTCACTCACTCTAGCCCTGCCCAATGGCCTTGAAATAAATTGCAGCGCCAAATAGCAGAGGGCCTAGCCTTCTGAGTGTTATGCCTCTCCCCTCCAGAGTGGAGACACGGAGGCTTAGAGCAAGATTAGGAGAATCTGTGTTGGCAACAGATAAAGGGATCAATGGAAGAAGGAGCAGCTGAGGCCGGGGGAAATTTACATACGCCTGCTAGAAGTAAGGGCTCAGAGCCTCAGAAGGGACAGGAAGAAACCAGACCAAAGGAAAACATCTGTAATGAACTGTGAGGACCAGTGAGCTGCAGAGGTCGGAGCAGGCAGACCTCCCCACCTACAGAACAATCGAGCAGCTGCCAAAGCAAACCTTTCTGCAGTTGAGATTTCTTTTATTGTCATTCTTCCCTTCCCAGGGCTGTTCAGCCTTTGAAGTAATCCTCAGTGTGAAAAGCTAGGAGGATGTGCACATAAGAGGCCCTTTGAAAAAGCCTTGGGGAAAGTAGCCAAGCTCTGGAGGGAGCAATTGCAAAGTGACTAGGACAAGGGAGCAGGGAAGGATTGTGGGGAGACCAGACGGGTGGCTTAAAACCCTTGGCATGGCAAGCCTTCTTTAAGTGGCAAGCCAGATGGCCCAGCCTGGTGGGCCTCAGCCAGCGCTTGAGCTCATGGTCCTTTTTCAGCATGAAATTCATTCCTGTGACTGCAAGGGAGCCGAACAGTACAGCGATCTTAATGACTGTATTGCAAACCACAAAGGATCTATGTTCATGAATAAGCAATAATCAGATGAAAGCATATGACCTATACCAAATAAAGAAGAAAAGAGCACAAAATCTAATCAGTAATGTGTAGGCAGCAGATAGTGACGTGGAAGCTGATGTTCATCCCCTTGACCATTCCTGTCAGACCCAGAGACGTGGTGCTTACATTTGCTCCAGTGGAGACTTGCTAGAAACAGAACAGAGATGCAAAGAAAAAAACCACCTTAGGTTTTTAGGGAAAACGCTAAGAGCTCTGGCATATAACTGGAGAGATTACAGGAGTATGTGAATATACAGAGCAGGTATCTCACCTGCTCTGTGATCATGATCAATAAAGAGCTCTTAGCCTATCAACACTGATTCCACAGAAATATGAACTACCATCAGAGATTACTACAAACAACTGTACGCACAAAAACCAGTAAACCTGGAAGAAATGGATAAATACCTGGACAGTTGCACCCTCCCAACGCTAAACAAGGAAAAGTCGAAACCCTGAATAAACCAATAACAAGGGCTGAAGTTGAGGCAGCAATTAATAGCTTACCAACCAAAAAAAGCCCAGTTCCAGATGGGTTCACAGCTGAATTCTACCAGTCATACAAAGAGGAGCTGGTACCACTCTTTCTGAAACTATTCCAAACAATCCAAAAAGAGGGAATCCTGCCCAAATCATTTTATGAGACCAAAATCATCCTGATACCAAAACCCAGCAGACACTCAACAAAAAGAGAAAACTTCAGGCCAATATCCATGATGAACATAGATGCAAAAATCTTCAATAAAATACCAGCAAATCGATTGCAACAGCACATCAAAAAGCTTATCCATCAAGATCAAGTATGCTTCATTCCAGGGACGCAAGGCTGGTTCAACATACGCAAGTCTATAAACATAATTCACCACATAAACAGAACCAAAGGCAAAAACCACATGATTGTCTCAATAGATGCAGAGAAGGCCTTCGACAAAATTCAACAGCCCTTTATGCTAAAAACTCCCAATAAACTAGGTATCAACAGGATGTATCTCAAAATAATAAAAGCTATTTATGACAAACCCACAGCCAACATCATACTGAATGGGCAAAAACTGGAAGCATTCCCTTTGAAATCTGGCACTAGACAAGGATGTCTGCTCTCACCACTCCTATTCAATATAGTACTGGAAGTTCTAGCCAGAGCAATCAGGCAAGAAAAAGAAATAAAGGGTATTCAATTAGGAAAGGAGGAAGTCAAATTGTCTCTATCTGTAGATGACATGATTGTATATTTAGAAGACCCCATCGTCTCAGCCCAAAATATCCTGAAACTGATAAACAACTTCAGCAAAGTCTCAGGATACAAAATCAATGTGCAGAAATCACAAGCATTCCTATACACCAGTAACAGACTTAAAGAGAGCCAAATTAAGAACGAACTGCCATTCACAATTGCTACAAACAGAATAAAATACCTAGGAATACAACTAACAAAGGATGTAAAGGACCTCTTCAAGGAAAACTACAAACCACTGCTCAAGGAAATATGAGCAGACACAAACAGATGGAGAAACATTCCATGCTCATGGTTAGGAAGAATCAATATTGTGAAAATAGCCATACTGCCCAAAGTAATTTATAGATTCAATGCTATCCCCATCAAGCTACCAATGACCTTCTTCACAGAACTGGAAAAAAATGACCTTAAATTTCATATGGAACCAAAACAGAGCCCGCATAACCAAGACAATTCTAAGCAAAAAGAACAAAGCTGGAGGCATCATGCTACCTGACTTCAAACTATCCTACAAGCCTACAGTAATCAAAACAGCATGGTACTGGTACCAAAACAGAGATATAGACCAATGGCACAGAACAGAGGCCTCCAAGGCAATGCCATATATCTACAACCCATCTGATCTTTGACAAACCTGACATAAACAAGCAATGGGGAGAGGATTCCCTGATTAATAAATGGTGTTTATTAAACCATATGCAGAAAGCAGAAACTGGACCCCTTCCTGACACCTTACACGAAAATCAACTCCAGATGGATTAAAGACTTAAACATAAGACCTAACACCATAAAAACCCTAGAAGAAAACCTAGGCAAAAACATTCAGGACATAGGCATAGGCAAGGACTTCATGACTAAAACACCAAAAGCATTGGCAACAAAAGCCAAAATAAATGGGATCTAATTAAACTCCAGAGCCACTGTACAGCAAAAGAAACAATCATTAGAGTGAACTGGCAACCAACAGAATGAGAAAAATTTTTTGCAATCTACCCATCTGACAAAGGGCTAATATCCAGAACCTACAAAGAACTAAAACAGTTTTACAAGAGAAAAAACAAACCCATTCAAAAGTGGGCAAAGGACATGAACAGACATTTTTCAAAAGAAGACATTTATGAGGCCAAAAACACATGAAAAAATGCTCACCATCACTGGTCATTAGAGAAATGCAAATCAAAACCACATTGAGATACCAACTCATGCCAGTTAGACTGGTGATCATTAAAAAATCTGGAGACAAAAGATGCTGAAGAGGATGTGGGAAATAGGATCACTTTTACACTGTTGGTGGGAGTGTAAATTAGTTCAACCATTGTGGAAGACAGTGTGGCAATTCCTCAAGGACCTAGAAATAGAAATTCCATTTGACCCAGCAATCCCATTACTGGGTATATATCCAAAGGATTATAAATCATTGTAGTATAAAAACACATGCACAGGTATGTTCATTGCAGCACTGTTCACAATAGCAAAGTCCTGGAACCAACCCAAATGCCCATCGATGATAGACTGGACAAAGCAAATGTAGCACATATACACCATGGAATACTATGCAACCATAAAAAATGATGAGTTTGTGTCCTTTGTAGGGACATGGATGAATCTGGAAACCATCATTCTCAGCAAACTGACACAAGAACAGAAAATCAAACACCACATGTTCTCACTCATAGGCGGGCGTTGAACAATGAGAACACATGGACACAGGGAGGGGAGCATCACACACTGGGGTCTGTTGGGGGCAAATAGGGAAGGGACAGTGGGAGGCAGGAGGTTGGGGAGGGATAACATGGGGAAAAATGCCAGATAGAGGTGACGGGAGGATGGAGGCAGCAAACCACATTGCCATGTATATACCTATGCAACAATCCTGCATGTTTTGCACATGTCCCCAGAACCTAAAGTGCAATAAAATATATATTTAAAAAAAAAAAAAGAGCTCTGAGTCAGAGACAGGGAAAAGAGTTTGCAGTCAAGGAAGATTATAAAATATAGCATGAAGTCCCTGTACTGTGCTTCTACACCCTGAAATTCATCCTGGGGAAGGGTGACCAGATGCCTCATAATACATGATGAGATCCAAGGCAGAGAGAACTCATGTCCTGTTCTTCATGTGGAGATTTGATGTCTGTTCGGGGAAGGCCAACAGGAAAATGGCATGGAAGATCTAACCACCAGAGGGCCAGAAATTGCCCCCATGTTTCCAAATGCCCCAGAAGATTTTGCAGGTAAGTGAGAGAGAAAGAGAGGAGCAGGTCCGCTCCGGGATTGCCCAGGTCAAAGTGAAGGTTCAAACAGCAGATGATCTGGGTTACAAGACCCATGTTAGTGATGAAAGAAAGTTACAGCTGCAGTCTTGGAGGCATCCTCAGCTCCACGGTGCTGAGTGGGAGCAGAATGGACACTTCTATGAAGGTGGGATCTGACCATCTTTAGGAGCAAGCACCATGGGCTATGTGTACCAAGAGCAAGGCTGGCCCAGGTGACCTGGGGTGGAGTGGGGGCTGTGATAGGAGACAAGAGTGGACCCATTTTCCTCCTGTAGTGGCTTCACTGGGATTTTCCGTAAGCCTCCAGGGAGTTTAGGATAGGCACTAGAAAGAGGCGGAGGTAGAAAACACTGAGGAAGGGGGAACTCCTGAATAGAACTGAATTTCAAATTAGAAGATACTGGAAAGTTACTGGCTGGGGCTGAAAAGACCCAAAAGTAGCATTTGGAATGTGATGATGAGCGCTGGCACAGCTCTGGGAACTAACACCACTCAGGGTCCTCAGGGAAAGTGGAGGAAGTACTTACGTAAGAGAAAAGACAAATTAACTTGTCAGAGCCATCTGTTAGATAGCTCTAATGCAGTAGATTCTTGCATAATGAAGTATCATTTAGTAGTAGTGGTGAGTGCCCATTTTCTTGCTTCTTTTCAGATTCCATTTGGTGGATTCAAAAGTATTCACAGACTAGCACAGTATTTGCAACTGTGGCACATGAGGACAAAGGTCATGTTGCAGTATTAAACAATTTATATTGTTCTTAAATGTGTAGCATGTGGTTCTAAGGTAGTGGTTCTAGGGACTCCCCAAGTCCCCAGAGCCTTTTAGGGTCTGTGAGATCAAATTGTGTTTTTCTTAAAACACTATTTTCCTTTTTCTTTCTCATGCTTTCACAAGTGTACAGTGGAGTTTTCTAGAGGCTATAAGACACATTATGCCATTCTTGCTCTGAGAGCTAATGGTGTCTATAGTAATGTATTCTGTGTTTTAAGAACTTAGTATGAATTCTAAGATGTAAATATTGATAAAGTATTCCATGTAAACAAAGGTTGTTTGGAGTTCTCAATAATTTTTGTAGTTTAAAGGAATGATGAAACCAAAAGTTTTTAGATCCTCTGATCCAAGTGTGATACCAGTTCTCTATGTTGGCAGCTTGATAGACATTTAGCACTAGAACCGCAAATGATGTCATTTTTAATAAAAGTATTTAATATGATTTGATTACATTTATTAAAAAATTCAAAATCCAGCCATATTTAAATAAATTTGATTTTTTAAAAATGTTAGTCATTTTATGAACGACACTTCTCAAAAGAAGACATACAAGCAGCCAACAAACATATAAAAAAAGTGTTCAACATCACTAATCATCAGAGAAATGCAAATCAAAACCATAATGAGATAGCATCTCACAACAGTCAGAATGGCTATTATTAAAAAGCCAAAAAACATCAGATGCTGGTGAGGCTTTGGAGAAAAGGGAACACTTAAACACTGTTGGTAGGAATATGAATTCGTTTAGCCACTGTGGAAAGCAGTTTGGAGATTTCTCAAAGAACTCAGAACTACCATTCAACCGAGCAATCTCATTCCTGGGTATATATCCAAAAGAAAGTGAATCATTCTACCAAAAATACACATACAGTTGTATGTTCATCATAGTACTACTCACAATGGCAAAGACATGGAATCAACCCGGGTGCCTATCAATGGTGGACTGGATAGAGGAAATGTGGCACGTATATACTATATCATGAAATACCCCTCAGCCATAAAGAAGAACAAAATCATGTCTTTCACAGCAATTTTGATGTAGCTGGAGATTATTATCCTAAGCAAATTAACTCAGGAACAGAAAAGCAAATATTACATGTTCTCACTTATAAGTGAGAGCTAAACATTGGGTACTCAGGGACATAAAGGTGGCAGCAATAGGCAGTGGTAACCACTAGAAGTGGGAGGGAAGGAGGAGAGCAAGGTGTGAAAAACTGTTGGGTACCATGCTCACTGACTGGGTGATGGAACCACCTTAAACCTCCACATCATGCAATCTACCCATGTAACAAACCTGCAGGTGTATCCCAAATCTAAAACAAAAGCTGAAATTTTTTTTTAATTGTTAGTCATTTGTTATAATTTGTATTTGCCTTTAATTAGACTTTAAAATATCTTAGGAGAAAAATAAAGATTGTTTTTTAAGATATAAAAACAATTTGAAATGTTAATATTTCCAAATATTAAACATATTAAATTTCAGATATTTACTCTCAATAGAACATAAATTAGGTAAAATTCTTCATTATAGCAACAAGATGAGGTAGTAACCATGTGTAGAAATAAGCATGAAGTGAAGGCATGAAAATAAATTTTAGAGAATGTCTAATTACTTACTAATTAGCATTTTTATTTTACCAGTACTTTGAACATGACAAATCATCAGGACATCTACACATGTGCAATAATAATTTAATTCCATAGCTGTTGCTATTTTGCCACCTTTCAAGTACATAAAAAACACAGCTTTACCCAAAATTTTCAATTTTGTCACTATAAAGATTATTTAAATAGGAAGATGTACCTATGAAGAGTAATAGTATATTGCATTTAACATTTGAAATGAGGACTATCATTTATATATTTCCCTGGGCCTCACAGAAGTTAGAAGCAGCCCATATGTTTTCAGCACATCATCAACTCCTCTAATAGCCTTGTGAAATAGTTTTTATATCCCTAAACCACAGATAAGTAAATTGAACATTAGAGAAATTAAGCCTTAACCAAAGTCATCCAACTCACGAGTTGGAGCTTGGATTCTATCACAGGTCTGTCTGAATCAGAATCCACAATGCTTCACAGTTAAATACATGTGTGGCAAACAGGGTAGAATCTGGGACGCCCCAGAGGATATGATGTGCTTCTAGGATGGTGGTTTGTTTTAAGCACTATTTTTTTTCTGAGTGTAAACTAATGTATGCTTACAAAAAACTTTTTTTCTTTATGAGGCAGAGTTTCACTCTTGTTACCCAGGCTGGAGTGCAGTGGCCCAATCTCAGCTCACCGCAACCTCCGCCTTCCACGTTCAAGCGATTCTTCTGCCTCAGCTTCCTGAGTAGCTGGGATTACAGGTGCCCGCTGCCATGCCCAGCTAAATTTTTTTGGTATTTTTAGTAGAGACGGGGTTACTCCATGTTGGTCAGGCTGGTCTTGAACTCCCAACCTCAGGTGATCCACTTGCCTTGGCCTACCAAAGTGCTAGGAGTACAGGCACGGGCCACCGTGCCTGGCCAAAACTTGTTAATCAAAGGAATTAAAAAGAAAAAAAAAAACGCTGCAAGATCACCTGTACACCATCCAGAAAGAGCTCCCTTAAAAATTGAGTGGGGCAGGGAGAAGACATTCCTTTCCAGAGTTTTTTCTCTGCTTTTGTACACATACACACACATACAACCCACACACATGTGCACACACATACTGTTAAAATGTGATTGTTATAAATTCTGCTTTATAACCAGTATTTCATACTCTTTTGTGGATATATTTCCAGTTGCATAAATATAATTCTACATAATTATTTAAGGACTATATAGTATTATATTTCTGCAGCTATGTCACTGTTTACTTAAACTCTCCCCTATTTTTTATTTTATTTTATTTTTATTTTTCAGAGGCATGGTCTTCCTCTATCACCCAGGCTGGAGTGCAATGGTGCAATCACAGTTTGCCACAGGCTCAAACTCCCAGGCTCAAGTGGTCCTCCTGCCTCAGCTTCCCTAGTAGCTGGGACTACAGGCCCACACCACCATGCTCTGCTAATTTATCTGTTTATTTTTGCAGAGACAGGGTCTCACTTTCTTGTACAGGCTGGTCTCAAACTCCTGGCCTCAAATGATCTTCCCACCTTGACCTCCCAAAGTCCTGAGATTACAGGTGTGAGCCACCATACCCAGGCTAACCTCTTTCTTATCCAGTTTTCACTATTACAAATAACACTTGGATAGTCTTTGTGTGTTTGATTATTTTCTTAGGAAAAATTGTTAAAGACAAAATTCTGGAGTCGAAAGATAACACATTGTAAGACGATATATTTGTCAAACTTCCCTGTTGTACCAATTTGTATTCCCACTAGCGCTACTTGCAAGCAGGCTTCCTCAAACCTCTACCAGCTCTGAATGTTATTTCTCTTTCTCTTTAATCTTTGCCAATTTCACAAACCACTGTGATATCTCATGATTATTTTAATTTGTATTGCTTTGATTACTAGTGAAATATATTTTATTATGCCCATAGGCCATTTTTACTTCTTTTATGAACTGCTTTTTCATAGTCATGTCCTTTGCTTATTTTTAATTTTAGATGATTGCCTTTTTAAAATTAATTTTTAAGAGTGTTTCTTTCGGGCCAAGCATGGTGGCTCACGCCTGTAATCCCAGCACTTTGCAAGGCTGAGGTGGGCGAATCACAAGGTCAGGAGTACAAGACCAGCCTGGCCAACATGGTAAAACCCTGTCTCTACTAAAAATACAAAAAAATCAGCCGGGCATGGTGGTGAGCACCTGTAACCCCAACTATTCAGGAGGCTGAGGCAGGAGAATTGTTTGATCCCGGGAGGCAGAGATTGCAATAAGCCAAAATCGCGCCATTATACTCCAGTGTGGGTGACAGGGTGAGACTCCGTCTCAAAAAAAAAAAAAAAAGAAAAAAAGAAAAAATATTTCTTACAGCTACATTAGCCTTTAGCTTACTATAAGGTCTTAAAGTTACTTTAAAAAGCATACAGGTTTTGCCTGATAAACAAAGTAGCATGTGTTTATTATTCAAAAAAATAAAACGTAGAAAATAGAGGAGGTAAAAGGGTAAAAATTGCCGACAATCTCCCCACATTCTCTTCTTTTTTAAAAATGTGCAAAGTAAGAAGTGAATGTTTTTCCTTCCTCTCTCTACATGACAATTTTTTCAGCTGTTCAGTAACTGTTCTTTTATAAATAAGACTTATCTGCATATTAAGCCGGGCGCGGTGGCTCATGCCTGTAATCCCAGCATTTTGGGAGGCTGAGCCAAACCAGATCACCTGAGGTCGGGAGTTTGAGACCAGCCTGACCAACATGAAGAAACCCCGTCTCTACTAAAAATACAAAATTAGCCAGACATGGTGGTGCATGCCTGTAATTCCAGCTACTAGGGCAGCTGAGGCAGGAGAATCGCTTGAACCCAGGAGGCGGAGATTGCAGTGAGCAGAGATCAGGCCATTTCACACCAGCCTGGGCAACAAGAGTGAAACTCTGTCTAAAAAAAAAAAAAAAAAAAAAGACTTATCTGCATATTAAAGATGGTAATTTTTCTTTTAACTGTATTTCTCACCATCATGATCGTCACCAGTAGAACCTTTGTAATTATTTCTATTAATTTTTTTCTATTATATTCTCTGCTTTTTCTTAGAAAGGCCATCTGCCTTCTTAAGGATATATAAATATCAAAACCCAAATCTTTTGATAATTTTATGATTTCATTTTTACAATTAATCCCTTAATTCATATGGAATCTATTCTGGCATATTGTGTAAAGTAATGACCTAACTTTACATTGGTTAGATGATAATCCACAACATATATTAAAGTGTCCATCCCTTTGAAACTGATTTTTAAAGTCGTATTCATCATTTAATAGTTTCTTGTATGTGCTTTTGAACTTTGTGTTTTGGTCCAATTTTACACACTAAAAAATCTAGCAAGACTGTTAAAATTATTACTCTTGGTGTCATTTTATTTATTTATCTACTTTTTTAGAGATGGGATCTTTCTATTTTGCCCAGGCCAGTATTGAACTCCTAAGCTCAAGCAATCTTCCCACCTCAGCCACGCAAAGGTTGAGATTATTGGTGTGAGCCATTGCACCTGGCCTTCTCTTGTTTTTAGAAGTTTTCTGACTATTCAGTTTATTCTTCAGACAAATTTTTGAATTATTTTGCCAAGATGCTTTAGAATTCTTATTGGCAATAATGTTAGGCACTTTATTAATTTGGGAAAATTGACATCTTTTCAGTAATGACTATTCTCATCCAGGACCACAGCATTTCCCCATCATAATTAAAATCTTTTATGTTCCTTAATAGAGCTCATCTGGACATTTCTTTCTAAATCTATTCCTGGGAGTTTTGTAATTTTTATTATTGGAACCATTTTTTTTTTCTATCAAAACATCTAACTGACTGTTATTGGGAAAAGATAGAAAGGTTTTTAGAGAGGTGAATTCAGGGATATTAAAGTAGTCGAAGGAAGTTAAACAGAGCGGGGGCACTGTCAGAAGGGGACATAACACACCATGTCCCTATGGTACATCCTGTTATTGAGGAAAAGGAAATACAAGTTCACTGAAAAAAACAAAATTTATGCCCTCCTTATCTAGTCCATATGCCCTCAAAGAAACAATCTTTTTTTTATTGTTCTCTAGGGCATGAAATAATTTGAAGACAGTTTCAGGTCTCCTTCTATGCCTGAGTGTACATTTTTTTGACAATTTATTTTCCTGCTGGTGACAAAGAACTTGAGATCTCCATTGCTATAGCAGCAGTAGGTCCCTTTCCCAGGCTGCTGTGTGTGAAATATTCCTGAAGACTGGCTCATTTCCTTTGCCACCCATCCTAATGGGTTCCCCCATTCTAAAACAAATAACGAAATAGCAAAAGTAGGATTGTGTTTATCTAACAAAAAGTGTGAAACAGCCATTATTTTAGTGAGTTTAATCTTATATCAGATTTCGGGTTGGTGCATTTAAAACTTCTATAAGGCAAAGACAACACCAATACTTTTTTAAAGTCACAGACAGGAGTACATATTTAAAACTCATATAATCCAAAAATAGATGACCATATATGGCAGTCAGACATATCAGGGAAAAATCAAATAACCAGATGTAAAAATGGGTAAAGGATTTGTTCAGGCATTTCCCAGAAGAGCATACCTGATGGTCAATAAACGTTTGAAAAGACAAAATTCTTCATCAGTGGTCCTAGAAATCAAAACAATGGCCTACCAATTCACACATTATTTTTATGTAAAAAAAAAAAAGTATGGCAACTTTTTTTTTTAACAAAAGAAAGCTTTTATTCTAAATCAGGATCTAGAATAAAATAAGATCTCTAATATTCTACTGGTGGTAGTATAAATTAGTTCAACCAGTTCAGAGAGCATTTAGATAATATCTAATAGAATTTTAGATATTCGTACCTCAAGATCCAGTAATTCCATTTCTGAATATACTCCTAAGAGAATCTCTCGTACGGGTGCTCAAGGAGACACGTATAAGGATGCCCCTTATACATAATAATGGAGCAGCATTACTTGTAGTAATAAAAAATTGGAAGCAACTTATATGTACATTAATAGGAGAACAGAAATATATATATACTTCATAATAGAATAGTGAATGAACTATATCTATATGTAAATATTGACAAATAAATTTCAAATATGTAATAGTGGATGAAAATGCTGCAGAATAATTTCTATAGTTTGACACCATTTATGTGAAGTTCCAATTCATACAAATTACTATCATATATTGTTTATGTATACATACCTCTTGCAGTAAAACAAGAAAGACATCTAGTGAAAAAGGAGGCAGCTTGAATCAGAGGAAGTGAAAAAGAGGCTTCCACTCTCTCTCTCTCTCAAGCTTTTCTTAAAAAAAAAAAAAAAAAACCACAATAAACTCAAATATGAAAATAGGGGAATACTTACTAATTGCTGATAGTGGAAATATGGATGTTCACTATTACTTTCTGTACTTTCCTATATGTTAAAATATGTCATTTTTAAAAGTAGGCTGAAATCACCTACTTTTCTAATGAAAAGTTATCTAGACTATTTCTGTGGTAAGAACACCTCTTGGGCTTCATCCTCTGTGACAAAACATAGCCTTCTTATTGCTACTATGCCTTGAATCTATGTGTATACAACAAAGCACCCATGGTTATTCTTTTTTTTTTTTTGAAACAGAGTCTCACTGTCATCCAGGCTGGAATGCTGTGGCACAATCTCGGCTGCTGCAACCTCCCCCTCCCGGGTTCAAGCAATTCTCCTACCTCAGCCTCCCAAGTAGCTGGAATTACATGCATGTGCCACCATGCCTGGCTAATTTTTTTGTATTTTTAGTGGAGATGGGCTTTCACCATGTTAGCCAGAACGATCTTGAACCTTTGGTCTCAAATGATCTGCCCACCTCAGCCTCCCAAAGTGCTGGGATTACAGGCCTGAACCACCACACCCGGCCACCCATGGTTATTCTTTACAAGTCTTTGGTTTTGTATATTCAGAAAATATTCTCTACCAATTCAGAGAAATTATCAAGCTCTGAGGAACTAGCTTATGACAGCTAGTCTAGAAATGACTACATGGGCTCCGCATGGTGGCTCATGCCTGCAATCCCAACATTTTGGGAAGCCGAGGCAGGAGGATTAGTTGAGCCCAGGAGTTCGAGACCAGCTTGGGCAACATGACGTAAACCTGTCTCTACCCACCCCCCACCCCCACAAAAATACAAAATTTAGCAGGGAATGGTGGCATGTGTCTGTAATCCCAGCTACTTGGGAGGCTGAGATGACAGAATTGATTGAGCCCAGGAAATCAAGGCTGCAGTGAGCCATGATCACACCTCTGCAATCCAATCTGGGCAACAGAGTGAGATCCTGTCTCAAAAAATTTTTTTTAAATAAAGAAAAAATGATGACTATATGAAGATTGATTTTTCATTATCTAAAAAACTAGACATCACTAGAAAGTATATGCTAATTTTCTATTAGACTCCAGAAAGAAAAAGCTAGTGTTACCTTAAAAAAATATATAACTTTTCTTTTGTCAATAAGAACTGCACGACTCAGATTTTCTATATGCCTGGACTTTCAGGAAGCTAGAGCTAATGATAATCAGTTGGATTTATCATTTTATTCTAGATCTTTATTCTAGATAATTACCTTTTCATTTCTCCCATATCATTTTTTATTTTCATTTATTTAACTGCTATATTTGCATATGTTTAAAAGTCTTACATCCATGTAGAAGGAGGTACATTTTAAGGTAATAAGCAACTCAATCGATGGATAGATGGATAAATGGATGGATGGATGGATGGATGGATGGATTTACAACCCATGAGATTATATTATTAATTTATCCTGAAAAACATGACTGCCAAATAAACTAGAATAGATCATCAGCTGCTCAACACATTTGCTTGCCAGCATAAGAGCCTGCTTAAGAAAAACTTTCCATCAAGAAGGTTACTCAGTGAGTATGGAGTCAGCCTTTCTCACTATAATTCACACTATATAGCTGCCAGTTTTAGTTCCCAAAATAAAACTTTAGTCTTATCATATACCTGCTCAAAGCTTCAGAAGTTCCATATTCTCTTTGGAATTAAGTAGACATTCCTTAGCTGGCCATCCCACTGCCTTGGCCAAACTGGAAAATCAGTAATGTTCTAAGCACCCCTCGCTTTCCCATTCCTATCTTTTAAAGTACTGCTTCCTCCACTTCTATACCTCCCCTGCCACAGAATCCTACCCATGCCTATATGCCCATCTCAAAAGTTATGTGGTAATAATCACAGCAGGTATTCCTATGCTAAATCACTTAATACTCATACAACCTTCATACAACAATTGCATACTTATATAATTATTATTAACCCATTTTACAGATAAGAAAAACTAAGGTTCAAAGAGGTAACTTTCCCAAACACACACAACTAATGAGCAATTAAACTGGGATTCAAACCTAGGCAGCCTAACTCTGGAGTCCATGTTGTATGCAGTACGCTAGGCTGCACTTTTTTTTCTTTTAAATAAACAACAGTGATTTATTTCTCAGAGTTCTGGAAGCTGAGAAGTCCAATACCAAGGGAGATTCAGTGTCTGGTGAGGACCTGCTTCCTGGTTCACAGATGATGGATTCTGGTTGCTTCCTCAGATGGTGGTAGTGGTCAGGCGGCTCTCCTTCTCTGGATCCTCTTTTAAAGGTCACTAATTCCACCCATTGGGGCACTGTATGCCTGGTTTTCTCCTTTTTTTTTTTTTTTTTTTTTTTTTTTGTAGGTAGAGTCTTGCTCTATCGCCCAGGCTGGAGTGTGGCTCACTGCAGCCTCGAACTCCTGGGCTCAAGTGATCCACCTTAGCCTCCTGAGTAGCTGGAGACTACAGGCATGCACCATCATGCTCAGCTAATTTTTGTATTTTTTATAGAGACAGGGTTTTACCATGTTGCCTAGGCTGGTCTCAAACTCCCGAGCTCAAGCCATCCACCTGCCTTGGCCTCCCAAAATGCTGGGATTAAAGGTGTGTACCACCACGCCTGGCCAGTTCTCAGCCCTTCTGATTAATTGTAAGCCTCCCATACAATGCCATTTGTGTTTCTTATTCTGCCTAGCACAAGTTGATATGTACGTATCTACCTACAATCATAGTAGGTAACAGCTCAGGTATGGGGGCCAAAGACCTGGGTTCAAATGCCAGCTCGGCTGCTTGCCAGCTATATAGCTTTAGGCAAACTACAGCCTGTCTGAGCCACAGGCTCCTCCAATATAATATAGTACCTCTCCATGGTAGACACAGCTAATTGCTTACCAATATTTGCATTTTCTTTTTTGGTACCCCAATAGGCTTCATCTCTGAGCTGCCCTAGTTGGAGCCAGGCAGAGGGGGAGCAGAAAGTCACTGAATTCTGGCCAATAGTATATGGGCAGAAATGATACAGGCTACTCCCAGGCTTGGTCCCTAAAACTTCTCAAGACCCTCTACACAATTTCTCCTTCTCCATCATCTGGCTGGAACTAGGGGAGACTCTACAACTCCAGAGGAGGGCAGAGCGCCTGGATGGAAGCAGCCTGGGTCCTGAATGGCTGTCAGGAGCAGAGTGTCCCTGCCCTACTCCACACCCACTCACAATAGACTGAGATTTGAGGGAGAAATAAAATTGATTGCTTTAAGACTCAGGGGCTGCTTTTTATAACAGCCTATCAGGTTTCCTTACTATTGCTGGAGAAAATCACATAATACCATGGCTTGTTACACTAAGCAGTTATTTTTATCGTCTTCCATTATGCCTTCAATATTTCCAGAATCCATATTCTGCTTTTCTATTCAACTCATGATCCCATTCATTAGAGTGACTATTTCAAACCTGCTCCATGGTCCTTTAGCCATTGACCCTGCCACTCACTCTCAGCAGGTCACTTTGTCTCCTACACATCAAGAAAATAGGAGTCATGAGAAAAGAATGTTCTCAACTTCCTGCACCTGGGAAACATGACCTAAATCTGTACCCACACTCTGTTCTCCTCCTTTTAAGATCGAAGAGCTTCCTTCCTCCCATACTCTGGAGTCTATTTTATTTTCTCAGAGCCATAGGCAATGTGTTCTCCTTTTTCAAAACTTCAATCCCCCATGTCGTTCCTATCAGCATTTAAACATGGTCTAACCTCTTCCATCTTAGACACAAACCAAATGCAACCACCCTACCCCCCAACCTGGGCCTCCAGCCCGCATGCTGTGCCTCTTCCCCTTCCATAGCCAGCCCTTTCAAGAGCAGTCCACAGGCTCTCAGTCACTTCCTTGTCTCCCACTCACTGCCCCATGTGCCCTCACCTGGTTTCTGACTTTATCCCTCCACCCAATAGCTCCCCTAAAGTCATTCAGAAGCTGCTTTCAATCTTCATCTCATTAACCTTGGTTGCATACGACATGACAGACTGCTCCTTCCTTCTGGAAACAGCCTCCTTCCTCACATACAGACCACTGCATTCTCTTGCTTCCTTGGCTTCTGCTTCTCAGTGTCCTTGGTGGGCTCATCCCCCTCACAAGTGTCCAGGTCTCAGGCATCCCTTCTTACCCAACGGTCTCTTCTTAAATGAGCTCACCTCGTTTGATGGCCTTAGTGATCATCTGAACCCTCATTACTGTCAAATTTACACTCCTAGTGCTCCACACCTCTCCTCTAAATTCCAGATTCATAGATCAAACTGCCTCTTTAAATGTCTCAAAGAAATCTCAAGTTAAAGATGTTGAAAATAAACTCACCATCTGTTATGCGTTGAATTGTATCTTCCCAAGAATGCTAGGTTGAAATTCTAACCCCCAGTATCTCAGATCAGAATAGAACCTTATTTAGAGATAGGGTCTTTACAGAGGCAGCTAAGTTAAAATGAGGTTATTAGCATGGGCCCTACAGTATGACAGATGTCCTTATAAAAGGGGGAAATTTGGACACAGAGACACACACAGATAAGTTTGATACATATAAATAGTATAAATAATAATGAAATGAATTCCCGTGTCACCCAACTTAAGAAACAGAACAAAACCAATGGCTTTAGCTCCTAGTGTACCTCTTCATGATCAAATTGACTTCCCTCCTCCAAAAAGTAATGATTATCCTGCTATCTGGAAATTTGCAGTTTCCTTGCTTATCTTTAGTTTTATCACATATATAATAATCAGTAGCATCAGTCTGAAGGTTTTTCACCTTTATGAATAAGTAATCCTGTGATATTCTTCTCTGACATGCTTTTTTATGTTGTAAAATATATCCATTTGAGGGTTGAAAAACTATCTCTTGGGTACTATATTAGTCAGTGTTCTCTAGAGGGACAGAACTAATGGAATATATATATATGTATATACATATATATATACACACACATATACATATATACACACATACATACATATATAGGGGAGTTTATTAAGTATTAACTCACACAATCACAAGGTCCCACAATAGGCCATCTGCAGGCTGAGGAGCCAGGAGAGCCAGTCTGAGTCCCAAAGCTGAATAAATTGGAGTCTGATGTTCGAGGGCAGGAAGCATCCAGCACGGGAGAAAGATGTAGGCTGGGAGGCTAGGCCAGTCTCTCCACATTTTTCTGCCTGCTTATATTCTAGCTACACTGGCAGCTGATTGGATTGTACTCACCCAGATTAAGGTTGAGTCTGCCTTTCCCAGCCCACTGACTCAAATGTTAATCTCCTTTGGCAACACCCTCACAGATACACCCAGGATCAATACTTTGTATTCTTCAATCCAATCAAGTTGACAGCATTAACCATCAAAGGTACTGTGCTAACTAGCTGGGTGATGAGATCATTCAAATGCCAAACTTCAGCAGCATGCAATATACTCATGTAACCTGCAACAGGTACCCTCTGAATCTATAAGTTGAAATTAAAAAAAAAATAAATAAGGATAAATCCATGTTGGAATTTGCAGCTACTGTCTTTACAAATTGTCTTTACTACTCTGTAATTGTCTATTGTGTGAATAGATAAAAAGTATTTCTTCTCTGCTCCATTCACTGGACATTTTGGGGATTTGTAGTATTTTATTTTTACAAAAATGCTGCTATAAATATTTTTGTCTCCTGGTGCACATATCCAAGATCTTCTTGTTCATCTATACCATGGGTGGAATCAGCATTTTATATGATATATTTATCAACTACTCTCATAGATTACCAAAAGTGTCTAGCTCCGACAATGCCAAGTCTTGGCAGGATGTGAAACAAAGGAAACTTTTTCACATGACTGGAGGGCATGTAAGGCGGTATGAGTATCGGCATGACAAATATTCTAATAAAGAAATCTTAGGTGAGTAACATTATAGTGCCACCAGTTAAAATGATACGTTGTTAATAAAAAAAAAAAAAATCCAGAGCAGGTGCAGCAGGGCTATTAGTAAGCATACTGTTAGAGTCCTGTTCTCACAAGAGGCTCACTGAGGCTGGAGGAGTGGCCTTCTGCTGTTTTGCAGTGAGGTCCCTGAAGCATGACAGCCTCACGGTTGAGAAAATCTCTTACCAAGCCAAGTCATCTCAATCTAACATCTGGATTCCAGGTACCATTTCTTACTATACCCCCAAAACCTTCTTACCACACACCTGTGTAATCACAATGCAATTCAGTGATAGTGACCAGACTGAAATATATATATGTAATATACATGTTTTATATATATTACATATATATATGTATACATATATATGTGTGTGTGTGTGTGTGTGTGTGTGTGTGTGTGTGTGTATATATATATATATATCACAGGCCTGAGAAGGATGATGGGAGTATACACCATCAGATTGACTATAAATATCAAATTACTTTCAAAAGCAGTTAACACTCATACTACCACAAAAACAGTATACAGAACATATAAAGAACTCATGTTGTAAATATCTTCTCCAAGATCGTAGCTTGTCTTTTTACTTTCTTTAGGATATCTTTTAATAAGCAGAAGATCTTCATTTAAGGAAATTAGATTTAACAATGTAGTTAATTTTATTAATCGTTTCCTTTATGGTTTGCAATTTGAAAATTTTAATTAAGATATAGGTTCTCATTGTCGGGAGGGAAGAGATCATTTCCTGTGTGTTTGTTTTTATGTCTTGTCTATCACATTTTTAAAACAGTTTTATTGAAATATATAAATGCCACCCACTCACCCATTCCATCCATCAGAGTTTGGTGATTTTAAAAAATATATTCACAAAGTTGTATAACTATCATCACAGTCTAATTTTAGAACATTTGTATTACCCCAAAAAGAAATCCTGTATTCACTCACTGGCAGTCATTCTCCTTTCCTCCTTACTCCCCATCCCTAGTACAGCTCTAGGCAGCCACTAACCTACTTTCTAACTCTATAGCTTTGCCTGTTCTGAATATTTTCTATAAATGGAACCATATAATATGTGATCTTTTGTGATTGTCTTTCACTTAGTATATTTTTGAGGTTTACCCATGTTGTAGCACATACCAGCACTTCATTCCTTTTTATGTCTGAATAATATTCTGTTGTGTGGATGTGTGACATCTTGTTTATCCATTTATCAGTGATGGACACTTGGATTGTTTCTAGTTTTCTCCTACTATGTATAATGCTGCTATAAACATTCATGTACACATTTTTTGAGCACTTATATTTTCACTTTTCCTGAATACATACCTAGAAGTTTATATGAAGAGTTTATGGTAACTCTATGTTTAGCTTTTTGAGGAACTATCAAACTCCTTTTCACTGTAGTACATCATTTTTATTGCCACTAACAATGTATAAGGGTTCCAAATTATTTACCTCTTCCTTAATGCTTATTGTTTCTACCTTTCCATCAAAGTGTGTGGTGGTGACAGAGCAAGCTGTATCTTATTATGAATTTAATGTATATTTCTCTAATGACTAAATGATGTTGAGCATGTTTTCATGTAGGTTTTTCGCCATTTGTGTATCTCTTTTGGGAAAATGTCTGTTCAGATCCCACCTATTGGCCATTTATATGTCTCTTTTGGGAAAATGTCAGTTTAAATCCCTTGCCCATTTTAAAATTGAGTTATTCTTTTTATTACTGAGTTGTAAGAGTCCTGAGTATGTTCTGAATACACAACCTCTGTATCTCTTAGTCTTTTATATTATCTGTTTCTTTTCTTTGCATATGTGCTATATCCTAATTTTTTCAAATCTATCTTCTAGTTCAGTAATTCTCTCTTCAGCTATTTCTAATATGAGATTTAAGAGATCAAATATATACCCAAGTAGATGTTAAATGATTCAAAAAGGCATCTTTATATTAAATTATAATTGCAATTTAAAACTTATTTTATAGAAATGTTCTGCTTCTTAATACACTTGTCAAAACTACTTGAACAGTACACTTAAAATCTGTACAAATGCTATAAGTTACACTTCAATTAAAAAAAAAATCATTAAAAGCTGAGACTCAGAACCTGATACAGAAACTTAATTAATGGAGTAAATAGGGTGGGGCAGGAAGGATAAATGCAGAAACTGTGTTAAATTTGAGAAAATAGTCATTCAATAAATGTTAATTGAAGGATCACTACAGGAATGAAAAATGAACAGGTTAATTAACAAAACTGGTTTTCATGCATTATTTTGTAGTCAAAATACTCCTAGAATTCTAACCTTTATAATGTTTCTGATTGCTACTAAAGACTAATATCATCGTCTGTTTGATAGAGCATTCTGTATTCTTGCAATGTAGAGAGAGCTTTCAGGCCATAAGGACTGCGAAGCACTACTATTGTAACCAAGGAAACTTGTACAAACATCTTTTCTGGAGCATATTTGAGAACATGGTTTTCTGTGTGCTAAAGTGATATTTTGGCATGACACCCAGGAGAATGACTTTCAGTCCTGTAGTTTTAGGAGAAAATTATGCCCTTCTGTTGACCAGAGATCAATATGTAGGCAACAGGTGGACCTACCCTTTGAGTCACTTTTCTAAAAATGTGCTCTCAGAACACTGTTAGCCCCTGGCAGATTTACAAGAAAGAGAAATGAGCCTTTCTTTGGTTCAGTGCGCCTTTCTCACATTTGAAGTATAAGATCGTGACTGTCACAGAAAAGCTGTTATAGTCTTAACAACCAATTCATTCTTAAAGCTTCTACTATGCTTTACCAGAAAAGTCAGCTTATATCTAACATTATTAGTTCTCTTATTTCTTCAACTAATAAAAATGGACTAGAGGCTCAAAATGGCTTTCTGAAATGAAAAATATTGATACAAAGTATAATAAATACAATAACTCAGAAAAGTGTCATAATTGTAAATGGTGAACAGAAATTCTATGTAACTATAGAATGTGAATCTTTATGCTCTGGTTCAAGGTGATCTGCAGAAGGGATAATTTCATACATCCAACACAAAAAAGAAAATGCAAAAAGAAAGTAAGGCCAGTGATGAAACCATTAAATAGAATTTTCCATTACTAATAATCCATTTAACTCTATTCCTTGATACAGTGTTCTGAAATTTTGTCAAACAGTTGTATGAAGCCAGCCAAGCTTCCCCATAATTCACAAATAAAGAAGAGTGAACTCTCTAGTAAACTAATGAAGTTTTTCTAGCACAATCCCTGAATAATGTATTTCAGGAGGGAACCAATGTATTTAGTCACTAAAGGCAGAGACCAATATTACTGATCTCATTCAGTTTTACTTCTTATTGCAAAGTTAGACACAGGCCACACTGTTGATAAGAAGTTTATAAAACTTCCATAGATACTAAAATACAATGCTTGAGAGGACACAGAATGAAATATTAGATAATCTCTTATCACATAGAACCACTGGAGTCACATAATGACAACAGCATATGATATGGACTCACTGTCACACATTCACGTTGTGTGTATGTATGTGTGTATGTGTGTCTTTTCAGTTAGATGGAATCTCTGATAAGCTGAAAGTATCCACCCTTAGCACATGTCCTAGTCATCCATGAACAAGAAGCACTTGATGGCATTAGTTCCACTAACCTCCTGTTATTAAAGAGCAGACATTCATTATTTGAAAGCTCCTTTGTGAGAGGTGATATGAACTTGGGTCACTGTTGACAGATGTGGACTTCTAGGAAGAAGGTTTCTATGAGAGTAAAAGAACTTTTTCCTGACTACCTAGCCTCACATGCTTTCATTTACAGAATGCATTGGCATTCAACACTGCCATCCCTGGTCTTGATTTGATGTTGAAGCAAATAATGGCAATTATAAATATGATCAAATTACATCCACTAACATTAAAACTATTTAGCATGCTATGTGTGGGGAAAATGGGCAATGCCTAAAAAAAATCTACTTTTCACACTGTCATAGGAAAAAATACCCATGAGGCCGTATATACAAATTCAATTTTATTCAGAATAGTCACATGAAATCATATACAGAAACGCTTCTACATTACATAATACTATTAATGCCAGGAAGCATTGAGAAGACTGTTGTCTGATCAAGGACACTTCAGTGAGTAAAAATGGGTACTTTTAATAATTTTATTGGGATTATAGACATGAACTGGGACAGTCCCAGAGATGTATGATTACCCTAGTAAAGGATAGTTCTACCTTCAGGTGACTTGTTCAAGTATTATATGCATATTATCAACATATTGAATATCATAAAACTATTACTTCAGGGCTGAAGTATAATGATTTTTAATGTTGAGGATGAGGTATCAAGATTTCTTTTAGAAGACTGAATTATGGCACAAATGATTTGATTGCTATGCATTTCAATTTTTTCAATCCTAGATGATTTTCTTCACTCACAGGAGAAATAAACTGATCCTACATAATGAACATATTTAAAAATTTAAGAACATGCCTACAAAAAAAAAAAGACATGAAGAAGTACTTTATAAAGCTGAACTCACCTGGATTGCATTTAATAATTCATCCACTGTCTCTCAAATGGAGGCATCCAATCTCGAGTGCCTAGTTTTGTTGCTGGAATGGAGAAAGCCATCTTACTGAGCAGTCTCACCATGATTTCCTCAGAAGTATTTGAAAGATCCACCTTGGTGACTATCTCCCAAAGCTTTCATTGTGAGTTAAAATAGTTATAATTTAATAGAACAAAGAGAAACCTGGCCAATGGCTCAAAGTATCTATAGATCCTCCCATGAAAGATAGGAAACAAGTGTGATCCTTCTTACCGGTATGAAACTATTAATAATAATGATAATGATGAAAAATTAATGTATTATAATTTAGTTTATTTCTTAAATTATGATGAAATTTTTGAAAATGTTTGCATTTATTAATGATTTGTGTGATTTAGACACAAAGTAAATGGTCCACAAATGCTGAAAGTTTAGAAACTTAATGGTAGTTCCATGCAAAAGTTAAGGCTTGCAGCTTTGGAACTGCCCTTGCAAAAAGTATGACAGTGAGGGAAATCTTACGTAGCTGACTCCATCTTCCTTCTAACCTCACAAGCTAACCATCTTTGTTCATTCCTGGATATAACCCAAGATAACTATGGGAAAAATTTACAGTTTATAACAATGACGAGAAGTATCTCTTCCCAAAATGAACCCCCTCCTTGCTCAGAAACTGGAACTGCCTTTGTGAAACTAACAAATTGGCCACAAGGGTAGAATTATGTTTCCAGAGTCATGTAGCTGGAGGTCTTCATCAGATTTATTACCTCCCTAATTGCTCCTATAGGTAGCATCATAATTGTAAAACCTAAGACTGGTATTTGAGGTAGTTTTCAGACCTTGCATCCTGATGGACCGGCTGGAACCATCCGGACCAGTAACCCATCCCAAGAAACTGACTTAACTGGTCTTGTGACCTCCATGCAAGAACTGACTCAGCTCCAGTGGACAGTTTTGAACCCCTTTGATGTCATCTCCAACCCAACAAATAAGCATTCTTTATTCCCTAGCCACCTGCCCACCAAACTATCACTGAAAAACCCTAGCCTCTGAATTCTCAGAGAGGTGGATTTGAGAATTATCTCCTGTCCTTCTACTAGACTAGCCTTGTGATTATTAAACTCTCTTTGCTGCAATGCCTGCCATTCTCAGTTCATTGGATTTTCTGGACAGCAGGCAAGAAGAACACATTGGGTGGTAATAGTTTTCACTACTGTGCCTGAGCCTTAACCAAGATTGCACAGGGGTGAAAGAATCAGTATCCTTAAAGCCTATGTTGCTCCAACTTATCCTGCAAGAATCAATTCAGATACTGTCTTTTACAAACATTTGAATCTTTTCTATGCGCCAGAATTACAACTCTATACAAAAAGGAGCCCTTGCCCTGAGGGAACTTCAGAGAATCTATGAAACCACAGAAGTTTAGGTGTTATGTTAGAGCAAACCTGAAAACATATAGGAGAGCACTAACCAAGACT
Source organism: Cebus imitator (assembly GCF_001604975.1). NCBI lineage: Eukaryota > Metazoa > Chordata > Mammalia > Primates > Cebidae > Cebus > Cebus imitator. The sequence continues at coordinate 625,514 of NW_016107890.1, read as the reverse complement.
TAGGAGAATAAAATCAGGCAGCTGAGACCCGAGGACTACAGGGGTGGTGAGGGAAAGCATTTCAGGCATAAGCAACACAATTTGCCCCAATCTGAGAAGTGAGAAAGAACAAACTAATCATACACTAGAGATAACACTAGAGATAGTTCATTGCAACAGAACATCCAGTATGAGGTGAAGGGATACCCTGATCAACATGGCTTTGAGAACCGTGTTACAGAGCTGCATTCTGTGCACTGTGGGTAGCCAATAAAGGTTATTAGCAAGAGAGTGCATAAATATTATATTCATGCTTTAGAAATATCATGCTGATGCATGGCCTTAGAATTGGAGGGAGGCAAGAAAAGGCAGAGAGACTTGTCAGGAGGCTGTGATAGCAATGGGATGATTTAAAAGTCATGCTGACAATTGTTAAGGAGTTGCGAATGAAGGGAAAATTAGGGGATGCAAGTGACTTTTGACATTTGATTTGAGTCTTGAAGGATGAGTAAAATTTTATCAGGCAGACAAGTAGGGAAGGGAATTCAAAATACAGCAAAGACAAAGGAAACTGAAAAGTAAGACACATTCCCAGTCATGCATATATAAAAGAAATGGGATATGAAGAGAAGTTGGCTTGGGCACAGGTTGGAATGCTACCTGGTTTTTTGAGCTGGAGAGTGATAAACTCAAGATCTATGTTTTAGAAAAATGAAAATACGGTGAAGGATGAATATTGGGGGTGGGAGAGATGCCACCCTGACAAATTCTTTTAGGACAGCACATCTGGTCATCCCATAGCAGCTCTGCTGTCTCCAGAGGAATTCCTTCAATCCCAGCAGATTTGACCACAAGGGCAGAAAGGCCAAGACTTCCACAACTACTTTCAATACGTCCTTTCAGGAACCAGGCCAGTGTCTGAGTTTTGGGGTATTATGTTGGCTCCAGTTCTTTGTAGCAGACACTGGAGGTTGATAACTAGACAGCTCCCCGTCTCATGCCTCTGTGTAGTTCAGGTCTCCCTTTACTCTGTGTGAGCTGGTGAATCTTGGCTGACCTAAGTCAATTACAGTAGTCATTTCCTCTTGAAGTGATTGTTCACTGATACACATGTGACCCAATCCTGGCAAGCGAGGATCTTCTGGAAGGATGAGATTCTGGAAAAAACTTCTTAGCTTGGTAAAAGAGACTCAAGGAAAAGATGGTCCTTTTTCTGCTTCTCTCAAGATATGATGCCTGCTGATCCTGCAGTTTCTTGGGATTAAGAGGGAAGCTTGTCTTTCAGAGTTTTCTATTGTATGATATTTGAAATGCTGAGGATGACTGAAAAGAAAGGTTAAATGAATCTGAGGGCCAGGCATGGTGGCTTACACCTGTAATCCCAGCACTTTGGAAGGCTGATGCAGCAGGATCACTTGAACCCAGGAGTTTGAGACCAGCCTATGCAACATAGTGAGACCTCATCTCTACTAAAAATAATAATTTAAAAAATTAGCCAAGCATGGTGGTTTGTGCCTGTAGTCCCAGCTATGCCAGAGGCATAGGTGGGAGGATGACTTGAGCCTGGAGACTGAGACAACAGTGAGCTATGATCACGCCACTGCACTCCAACCCAGGCAACAGAAAGGGACCCTGTCTCGAACAATAAGAAAACTGTGTGATTGATATCATCAGTGAGCCTCTGAATTAGCCAGATACAGAATCCCCATTTCTTCATGGTTTAAACCATTTTGAGTTGCATCTTCTTTATACCAGACCAAATCCTCAAACTACCCAGGGCTGTTTTTGCAGTGGAGGCAATAAATGGAAGGTTTAAGAGTATGGAGGGAAACATTCATCAACACTGACTATGTCTCTTCAATTCTTCCACCCTGTTCTTCTTCCTTTCTCCTCTGATAGGAATCAATCACCTGTCATAAAGGCTGCTCTGTGGAGGTAAACAGAGGGATAGGTAGAAAGTAAATATTAACTGATTGTGCCTCCCACCCTTGAGTGTTTGCTTGACTGATTGCAGGAGGAGTGGATATATCACTCCTTGCTGTTCAAAGGAGCCACTTTGTTCTTTGCACAAGAAAAGAGACATGTGCTAAAAACAGTCATCATCTTAATGCAGGTCAACTTCTTCAGCTGGAGTGGGACGAAAATGTCACGAGGAACCATTGCGAGCAAAGTTTCCCTTAATTCAGTGGCATAGCTAATTTGCGGCATCCTACCCTCAAGCAACCCCCTCCAACATACAGAACTTCGTGATAGGCTGGGAGCTGCTGGAACAGACTCGGATTTATGATTGGGTGCAGGGAAGACGACGACAAAGATAGTGATTGCTGGTCTCTCTTATAGCAAAGCAGGGAACTCCAGCAAAGAAAGCTGTTTCTCAACTTTTGAGTGCTGTGACTCATCTTTGTTCACATTTTAATTTTCTGAATTTGGGATGCATCTCACAACTGACATGTAACATTTAATGTGATAGTATTTCTCTTATTGTAAGATGTTCTTGAAGAGACGTGTCAACTGAGGTGCCAGAGAAATGTAGCAGAGCCACACCCCTCAGGGGTGACAAACTTGCTGTTCAGCCAGTAACTCCCATAACACGAGGCCTTTTGCTCGTGGAAAGCCTCTTGCTTGGGAATGGTGGCCACTGGGGCATATGGGGGCTGGAGGCCTGACCTCTAGATAAGCAGGAGATGTGCAGGAGGCAGCATGGTTTTGGGTCCCTTAAGGGATAGACCTCCCCTATGCATCCCACTTGGCCTCAAATTCCTGCATTATAAAGTCATTCAATTAGGTCCTAAAAGCTCATCTTGCCTTTAATTGCCTATGGCATGGTTTTCAAATGGAATAGAAATAGCACACTTTTTTCAAGTAAAATCTCATTTCAAATAATAATATATATTGTTAGATAGATATTCTTAATGGGTTCCTCATTTATTGGTGAATACTTAATTGTTTGCAGAACTTTTGAAAATTACTATTAAAATTGGCCAGGCGCGGTGGCTCACGCCTATAGTCCCAGCACTTTGGGAGGCCGAGGCGGACAGACTGCTTGAGCCCAGGAGTTCAAGAGCAGACTGGGCAACATCGTGATGGGGATCGTTACAAAAAAAAAAAAAAAAAATTAGCCAGGCATGGAGGTGTGTCTGTCATCCCAGCTACTCAGGAGGAGCCTGGGGTGGGAGGATCACTTGAGCCCAGGAGGGGCACATTGTAGTGAGCCGAGATCACACAACTGCACTCCAACCTGGCAACAGAGCAAGATCATGTCTCAAAAAAAAAAAAAAAAGAAAGAAAAGAGAGACGGAGAAGAGAAGAAAATTGTACTAAAATCAATTGATAGATATATGAAAATAATAGAGTCCTGAGGGAAGAATCAGATGACTAGAAACTTTTTAATTTGCCTAATCTAACATCCTTTTTTTACTGAGGAGGAAACTGAGGCTCAGAGATGTGAAAGAGCTCACTCAAAGGTGATAATTATCCAGGTGGTGACAGAGCTGGGATCAGTACCTGGGCCAGCTGACTTCTGGCCCACAGCTCCTGGTAGGACAGCACGGGTCAGCTACAAGAGGCGGCTAGTCAGAGGGACTCATATCCCTGAGTCACAGGGTTGTCTGATATTGGCCCAGTGCCCTAGGGGAAGCACTGCTCCTCACAGCCGTGGGACCTCATGCAGCCATATCCTGGTCTTCCTGACTCTCCTCCTCCCTTGTGCTGTCATCAGGAGGATGACTGCCTTCATGCAGAGGCAGACATCATCATCTAAACGGACCAAGCAATCTCTCACGAAGGAAGGTTGAATGATCAAGTTACAGAGATGGCAGAATCTTTCCCTGCTTTTCCCTTACCCAGGGTCCTGGAAATGTCCACCCAGAAATGTCCTATGGGCTTTTTGGATCATCCACGTTTCTTCTCAAGAATCAGCTGTAAGGAACAGTGGAATCCGAAAGCCTGGTTGAAATCCATGCCACTTTCTAAGTAACATGAGCACATTACTTAATGTGGCATCAGTGGCCTCAGGTATAGAATGGGATAACAGTAGCACTGCGCTGGTGGTGATGTGGTGAAGATCCACTGGGATGAGATGGGGGGTACTTTGCACATAGTGAGAACTCACTCATATGGTTCCTATTATTATCAATAATGCTAATCGCTATTTGGTTTGGCCCTTTGGGTAATTGTTTTGTGTGAAGAATATCCTCCTTAATACCAAAAAGATTTTTCTTTTTTTTTTTTTTTCTTTTTTTGAGAC
>NW_016107890.1:583735-621254 GCF_001604975.1 Cebus imitator | reverse complement strand
GCAATTCTCCTGCCTCAGCCTCCCAAGTAGCTGGGACCAGAAAGATTTTGAGGAGCTGGATCTTTAATGTTGAGTTAGAGGGTAGGCGATAATCTGGTTGGACTCTATTGGACCACACATCACCAAACTAAGGAAGATTCAGCTAAGATAATTACCCTTTAGATGCTTTACTTTAATCCCTGCTGATAGAGTTGACCCAATTCCTAGACTCTTTGGTGCTGAAAGAACAATTTTACTCAATAAATACATACTCAAGCAAAGGACTTGATCAACACAGGGATCTTTCGGATAATAGAACTGCAGGGAATACCTGCCTTCTGTTAAGTGTCTTAAGACATTAGTCTTCTCTTGGTCTTGTTGCAGAGTCCCTTTTCTCTCTCTCTCTCTTGTTTTTTAAGCTGGAGTTTCACTCTTGTTGCCCTGGCTGGAGTGCAATGGTGCAATCTCTGCTCACTACAACCTCCACCTTCCAGGTTCAAGTGATTCTTCTGCCTCAGCCTCCTGAGTAGCTTGGATTACAGGCATGCACCACCATGCCCAGCTAATTTTTTTTATATTTTGTTCATAGAGAGGGGGTTTCACCATGTTGGCCAGGCTGGTCTCAAACTCCTGACTCCAGGTGGTCCACCCACCTCGGCATCCCAAAGTGCTGGGATTAGCGTGAGCCATCTCATTTCTGTTTTACCCTTCTGTTCTATTTACCTTGCTTCCTGCCTTCCAGATGCGACAGTACTTCCTTGCCACATAGAGAAAAAGACCAAGGATACCACATACTTCCCTGTATTGATCCAGAGAGGTAAGGTCATTCCTGAAAGCCCTACTGTTAAGGAAAAAGCTGTTCAAACTATTTCTAATGGGAAAAGGTATGATGCACAAGTAACTGAGGATACCTAAGCAAGTTTCACAGATAGAAAAATATTTAGACAGTGAAAACAAGTGCATAAAAGTAAACAACACTTTAAAACTAAGTAGATTGAACTTGTACATACAATGTAATATAATGGCAAGAGAAGACTTGTTAGTGGCTACTGGATGATGGAGAAGGGTGTAAGGAAATTATTCTTCAGAAGGTGCTAGGGAGCCAGGTGTTCTAATAATTAGACTATAATTTATTATTAGTTCTAATAATTAGACTGTCGAGTCCCTGGGATTTTCCATGTAGACTACCATATAATTTGTGAACAATGGCAGTTCTGCTTCCTCTTTGGCAATTCATATACCTTTCACTTGATTTTTATTTAATTTTTTAAACTTACTATACTCAGCCTAGACAACGTGGTGAAAACCCATCTCTACAAAAAATACAAAAATTATCTGGACATGGTGGTGCATATGCCAGAAAAAAGCTAAACATGAGAGTGCTTTGAAAATATAACTTATAACTACTTCTGTCATATATCTAATTAACATATATTTATTAATTTGTTGCTGGGCTTTGTACTCCATTCCATTGGTCCGTTTATCTATACTTGCACCAATACTACCCTATCTGCGTTACTATAGATTTTCAATAAGCTCTATCATAAAATGAGCTCCTAATCTTTTTGTTTCTTTGCCAAAATTTTCTCGGCTCTTCTTGGTGCTTTATGCTTCCATATAGATTTTATCATTAATCTTTCAATAAAGGGAGAAAAGTCCTTGCTGGGATTTTGATTGGAATTGTATAGATTTATTCTACAAATTTCAGAACATTTGCTAACTTTAAGATATTGAGTGTCTTAATCCAAAATATGACCCAGTCATCCCTTGCTATCCACGGGGAAACTGATTCCAGGATTCCCCCTCGGATACCAAGATCTGAAGATGCTCAAGTCCCTGATATAAAATGGTGCAGTATTTGCATATAACTTACACACATCCTCCCATAGACTTTAAATCATCTCTACATTATTTCTAATACATTGTACAATGTACATGCTATGTAAATTGTTGCTATACTCTAGTGTTTTTTATACGTATGATTTTTTGTTGTTATATTGTTATCTTTTTTATTTTTTGACTGTTTTCAATCTGTCGTCGGTTGAATTCACAGATATGGGAGCCAAGGATGTGGAAAGCTCACTGTAAATGTTTCTACTGAGATCAGCTTTCATTTTTACAGTAACACATCATACTTGTCTTCAAAGCAGTCCTGCACATCTTTTGAAAGACTTATTCTTAAGTCCTGTGGTATTTTTGCTATTTAAAATAGTGTCTTAATTACATTTTTTACATATTTCTTTCTAGCATGTAAGGATGCAATTGAATTTTTTGCACGCACATCCAACAATCTTGTCAAACTAATTTGATTAAATAATTAGACTGTAGAGTCCCTAGGATTTTCCAAGTAGACTATCATGTAATTTGTGAACCATGGCAGTTCGGCTTCTTCTTTGGCAATCCATATACCTTTCACTTGATTTTTATTTAATTTTTTAAATTTACTGTACTCAGCCTAGACAACATGGTGAAAACCCGTCTCTATAAAAAATACAAAAATTAGCTGGGCGTAGTGGTGCACACCTGAAGTTCCGGCTACTTAGGAGGCTGAGGTGAGAGAATCGCTTGAGCCCAGGAGGGGCTGCACTAACTGCACTCCAGCCTGGGTGACAGAGTGAGATCCTATCTCAAAAAATAAAAACAAAAACTTACACTCATAGGATCTCTGGTATATTCTAAAAAGGTACAGTGATATTGGGTATTTTGTCTTTCTGATTTGAATGAAATACTTTTTATTTTTCATGATTACATATAATGTTTTGGTAGAAACCTTTATCAGGTTAAGAGAGTGTCTTCTATTACTACTTTTCTAAATGGTTTTTATCGTGAAAGTATGCTCAATTTTACCTAATGCTTTTAAAATTAGATATCAAGATGATTATATGGTTTTTCTGTTACAAAATACTAATGTGAAAACTTGGAGCAATAGATTTTTATCAGACTTATACATGAACACAGTTTAGAGTAAAACAGTTCTATTACTGTCTTAGTTCATTTTCTGTTCCTATGACAAAATACCCAAGACTGGGTGATTTATAAAGGAAAGAGATGATATATTTAGTTCACTATTCTGGAGGCTGGGATGTCCAAGATGGGCAGCCACATCTAGTGAGGGCCTCAAACAGCATCAGAACGTGGGAAGAAAAGGAAGGGGACGTGGGGCATGCAAAGACCAAATATGAGGTAGCCTCGCTTTATAACCACCTGCTCTGACAGTACCCAATCCAGTCCCGCAAGAACAAGATCTCACTCCCTGGAGAAAGGCATTAATCTCTCTTAATGATCTAATCACCTCTTAAAGTCACCACCTCTCAACAGCAGCTCCACTGGGGACCAAGCCCCAACATGAGTTTTGGTGGAAACGGACCCTATTTAAATAGACCCATACATTCATTTTCCATTCTCACCAGGAAGGTATGAGAGTCTAGTTGCTCTACTTTCTCATCCACTCTTCGTGTTTTTTTAAGTATATATTTCACTTTACCCATTCTATTAGGCATGAAGTGGCATCTCATTATACATAAAACTGTGAGCTCTGCAGTTTCTGCTGGGAGAAATGCTAACAAAATTAACTAATGTAGGATGAGTCACACCACGATATTTGTAAACTGGTAGAGGAATCAACTTGCATAACAGCTCAATCCAAAGTCAACACTAACACAGAGCTTCCAAAACTGCTGTGACTATTCCAAGGGCTTTGTGAATCCATTAGCTATAAACCGTCTCTGTAGTAATTTGTGAATATATTGTTTGTCAACTAAATTAATAAAATTAAAATTTATGTGGGTCCTAAATTTTTTTAAACTTTAAAAAGGGTTTCTTGTGGTGGCTGAGAACACAGGCCAAGGCCTGGGTTTTTCCTGAGGTAAGAACTGTTAATAAGGTTTTGTGTTAAATCATGTTATGTGAAAGGTTTAGGACTGACTTATTCATTATTCAAAAAGCATTGCTTGCCACCTAAGTGCCACACATTGTGCTAGGGGCTTGCACACAAAGAAAGAGATGGTGCTATTACAAACCTTTCCGCTGGCAGGGCGGGGTGCCTGACTTCTATCTTTGGGGTCAGGGCCCACCCAACGGGAATGAAGAGGCTGATGCTAGGTCCAGATTTGAATGAATGAAGTTGTTACCTGGGGGAGCCAACGAATCACAACCAATGTGCAAGTATTTGCTGCAGGAAACTAAATCTGTGCTTTGTCCTCGGAGAAAGATACTCAATAATGGATCCAGGAAGAGGAGGTTGGCCATGGACGGAGGGCAAGGGAGGAGGTCTGGCCCTGGGAAGGTCCACAGCAGGACATCGACAGCATGAATTGCAGAAGAGAAGGGCTTTGGGATCTAGGCTGGGAGCACAGCTGGGGTGTGGAATTTGTCTGAGTGGGCCCAGGCAGTAAAACAGGCTTAAAGTCTCAGGGCCTCATGCGACAAATATGTGTGCACAAGGAAAACTAGGCAGAGGGCATAATAAATAATTATAGCTGTGTGAGAATTGAGATCAGTTTGCCAAAAGAATGTAGAGAAGGGATCAAGGAAGGGAAGTTGGGGAAGGTGTGGAGGAGGAGGAGAGGTTTGAACTGGATCTTGAAGAAGAGTATCTGCCAGAGAGGGGTTTAGAAGGACATTCTAGAAAACGGAAGCATATTGCAAAGCCATGATATCATGAGGGAATAGGATATGTTCCAGAAACAGAGAGCAATCTGGGAGGCAGACACGTACTGTTTATGGGTGTGAGAAGAGGCTGGAAGGTACCCAGTGTCAGGCTGGACAGCCGTGACGGGAAGCGAGTTTGGGCTGTATCCTGAAGAGGCTGGGTCTGGGAAGCGATGTGCTGAGAGCTGGGTTGCAGACATTGATCTAGCTAGTCCTGCTCGGGGCAGTGAGGCAGACAGGGCTGCACCTGGGAAGAACATGCCAGCACTCAGCAAAGGCATTTCATTGTCAGCTTTTCCCTCCCCTTAGCCATGGCTCAAGGGCCTTTCCTTAGTCCCTCCTCCCCTCCATTTATGGAGCTACTTTTTCCATGCAGGTCACTGCCTTGACAGAGGTGGGCATGCCCACAGTGCCCAGGCCTCTGAGGAAGGCCCTGGTACAGACCACCCACCAGGAGTCACAATGAGGCCTCCAAGATAATGGAACAGCTGCAGCAGGGGCTATGGCTGTGAGCACTGCCAAAGGGCACATGCAGGGAAGCTCGTGTGTCCCTCTGTGCCAATCCAGCAACTCCACTCACATGCCATGCATTGAAGAATCTTCCTAGTGAGAGTGGATTTTCATGGTGTCCTTTGTTGGGTTGGAAGAGAAAGGCCTTGCTCTCTCTCAAAAATTCCATGAATGGTCATTTTACTCTGAATTTCCAGCATGTAAAATAGAAGCTCTCCAGGGTTATCTCTGGTCAGCGATCAAACAGCTGCTCTCCACTGTCTCAGCAGAATAAAATGCTTCTACTAAAGAAAAACGGACACAGATGCACAAAACAGATAAGCATGAGATCTGAGCTGTGGGAGGCATGGTTATCTGGAACACTTTTCCTTACCCAGGAGAGAAGCATTTATCTGAGGAGTACTGTAACCATGTACTTTCAGATAACAATGTTTCCTAGGGAATCCCTCATATCAGCAGCCACTCTATCCCTTGGACTTACTCTTAAAATTCAGTAGATGTTCCTTTGCCTTATATGGCTAAGAGGAAGTGTATGAGTGCTGGGAAAGGGGAGGATTTGAGAAGAGTGTCTTTAAATGCCTGGCCTAGCCTCTGCCCTTAGCAACGAAAAAGGAGGCGCTACAAAAGTTGTGAATGGCATTTGCGGTGGGTAGGCATAGTTGAGGTATAACTTGATGGCCTAAAAGGCTACTTCCTGTCTTCCTCCAAAAGGAATCCCTTCCTCAGTGGTATTGCCTTCGATTCCCTCATTAATGACTCCTTGAGGCTAATGCAGTAGTTTTCTATCTCGGACCTGTGGAGTTCTAGGGGTCTGGGGCAAGCAAGGGTGGGCATGGAGGGTGTTCTACCCCTTCTCCTCATCCTTTAAACGGGGGTGCTCTCGCCTCCTCCATGGTACACATCACACTTCCCTTTGAGGTTTCTTCTGCAAGTTTTCTTCTTCCTAGTAGATATGATGGTTAACTGTATGTGTCAGGTTGGCCAGGCCACAGTGCCCAGATATTTGGTTAAATACTAGTCTAGATGATACAGCAAAGGTGTTTTTTGGATGATATTAACATTTAAATCAGTATATTTTGAGTGATGCATATTACCCTCTATAACGTGGGTGGGCCTTATCCAATCGGTTGAAGACCTTAAGAGAAACTGATCTCCCCGGGAAGAAGGAATTCTGTCTCCACACCGTCTTCAGGATCGAGTTGTAGTGTTAACTCTCCCCTGTGTCTCTAGTTTGTTGACCTGCCCTACAGATTTTGTACTTGCCAGCCTCCATTGTCATGTGAGCCAATATCCTAAAATAAAAGACTCTCTCCCTCTCTTTCTCTCTCTCTCTCTCTCTCCATCCTATTTGTGCTGTTCCTCTAGAGAACCCCGACTAACACAGTAAGTTTGTTAAGTTAGTGGTATGAGTGAAGCAATTTGGAAAATATTTTAGATGTAGTATACAATTAAGCAAAAGAAGAATAAATGTATTGAGGTTGCTTGGTTTTCACTATGGAAGAGGGGGCCACACAAATACAGAATGAGGCACGGCAAGAAAGAGCTCTAGGGGAATGGATGGGAATTAGCTAAAAATCTAAATAAAATCAAGTCTTTTAAAAAATAGTCAATGTCATGAAAGACAAGGAAAGGCTGTGAAAATGTTTTGGAATAAAAATAACTAAATGAGCATGGCAACTAAATGCAATCCCTGACCCTAGACTGAATCCTGAACCAGAGGAGAAAGGACTGCTGGAGAGAACATTATTAGATCAACTGACAAAATTGGAATATAGATGCCAAAGTATTATATCAATGTAAATTAATGGAGTTGATAACTGCACTGTGGTTATGTAAGAGAATATTCCTATTCTTAGGAAATACGCATTGAAGTATTTAAAGGTAAAGTGCCATAATGTAACTTATCCAGTTGGTTCAGAAAAAAAAAAAAAAATTCTGTATTCACACATGTATGTGGCTGTACAGAGAAAGAGAGAGAGAGAGAAAGAGAGAGACAGAGAGAGAGACAGAGACAGGGACAGAGACGGGGAGAAAGAGAACAATGTCGAGTGCTGTAGGGAAAGGAGACATTTGTTCCCTGTGCCTGTAGCAACATCCAATCAAGGCCATATTCATGTCAAGGGTGGACTAACTAGTCCTCTATCTTGAAGAAACAATGAAAAATACATGAGGTGTAGCTGGGGCACTAGTTAGAATCAGGTCATTCAGATTAGGTGAATGTATCTAACTCCCTTCCAGGGTCCATGTGTGCAAACTCCCTTCCAGGGTCCACGTGCTACGGTGCATCCCGGACAATTCCACCTTAATCACTGCACCAGTCAGTTTTCCAGCAGGAATTGGAAATGATACCCTGAAACTAGATACTTGAAGACAAATTCATAAAGGGGCTACCTACAAAGGTGAGTAGGGGCAGGCAGCATTAGAGAAACCAAGAGGAAAAGGCACAGCTCCCCACAGCTAGCAGCACTGGGGAGCCAGCACTGACAGAAAAAGTGGGGGTCTAGAGGAGCAGGGACTAGAACCCAAGACCAGAAAGAGCTGTATGGAGACCTGATATGGCCACCTGAAAGGAGCTGTCGTCTTTGGCAGAGCGAGGCATCTGACTCTGCAGCCAACTCTCAGCAATCGAATGGAAGGGAGGCACGAAGGACAAGCCTCCTGACCTTACTTTCCTTGCACCCTCTGATCTCCTGACAGGGTCTCCCACTGGGTTGGCCAAATCCACCCGAAGCCAGAGGTCAGGGAGCTTATTAATGCAATAGGAAGGTTGGCCTCCCAGGACACACAGCACATGGGGTAGGGGGTAGAAAGGGAATCTGGAAGGGAAGCTGGATCTAGAAATCAGTGATATGTGGCTGTGGTGAACATTTAGCTTTACCTGTGGAAGCACAGAGAGCTGACACACAACATTACCAAATAAAAAAGATCGAATTGTAGGTTGAAGATTCTTGAAACTGGGATGGTAAAAAAAAAAAAAAAAAAAGGAAAGTTAAAAGAAAAAAGTACCACTTTCTTAATTATTAGAAATAGGATTTTTAAAGCCTCTATTTTCTTTAAGTAAGTTGTTTTCCAAATTGGTAACCACAGCCAATACAGGAGAAAGTTAGGCATAGGAAATCTCCTTAACAACACGGCAGTACAGCTCAGTGTGGATAAAGAAATTCTCTCATTAATTTTGTCCTGGAAATAGAATACCTGTCAGATTTGACCAAAAGCTTTTACATTTATGGAGTTCTCCACCAAATTGTGGCCCAGGGTCTATGGTGACCCAATGGGACTGTTCCCTAACTCTGGACCAAGGCAGAGTCTGGAGAGGGCCAGATGGACAAGGCTGGATGTTGACTGAGGACAGTAGAGTCAGACAGGAATTACAAGTGGCCAGCTGAGGCTATCAACTGGAAGATGCATCACAAAATGAGAAGCTGAGATTCTTGGAGGCATGGTACATGGACAATGATTCAGGATCAAGGCTTTAGACGCCACCAATGAAGTGTTGCTTAGCTGTTTGTTTTCAAGGCAGAAATGACTAGAAGAGGACAGGTCTCATTCCATGCCTGTTAAGACTGAGGCTGTCTGTACACAGCCCATTTATGCCTCTGTTACGAGAAATCGAACCCAGCCATGAGTTTCCTGCACACAAAGCTGCACTGATTCTTGCCTTTCCAACCTTTCCAGCCTGACCTCCCACCACTTCCTCACTCATTCATCTATACTTCACTCACAAGGATTTCCCTGAGTATATCATGCTGTTTCATATTCCCGTGCCTTCGAACATGGTATGAGACTTCGGGTTTAGTGGCTATAACAAAGAGACAATGAAAAGAGAATGCCTTCAATTAGAGTTTATATTTCTCTCCTGAAGCAGTCCAGTGGTGAGTGTATGGAACAGGAAGGGCAGTGCTGCTCCACACAGTCATTCAGGGACTCAGGTTCCTAGCATCTTGTTACCTCACCATCTCCTTGTTGCCACTGTCCACAGGACTGAAGTAAGCTTACCTTCATGTCTGGCAAAGAGGAAGCCTAGGGTAAGTGGCTTTGCCTTTAAGGAGTTTAGTCAAGTTGCACAATCACTACTACTCACACCCTATAGGCCTGAACCTGGTCACATGGCCATGGCTAGCTCCGAGGAGGCTGGAAAGTATAGTCTCTAACTAGCGGCCATGTGCTCTACCCCAAATTCATGGTCTTCATGAAAGGGGAGATAATCAGAAGTTTCTGCCACCATCTGCTATTTTATTAATCTGGAATGGCCTTTTGTCACTTTGATCATTTGCCTGAACTCTCCTCCCTGCCCCTTTGGAGCTTAGTAAAAATAAACTTTCTCTGTTCCCCAACTCCAGTATTTTGTTAACTCCTCTCTTATAATTATCTTCATACAACTTGGTCTGGGAGCTGAAGAAGCCAGCAATAAATTACTGAAGTCACCCCTGCAGTTTTACAATTTTATGGTATCTATAAAACCTCCCAGTAATTACAGTGTTCACTTGGTCCCCCTGCAGAACGGTATTGCTATTGGAAAAAAAAAAAAAAGTTTACAGCCCTGGTCACATTTTTTTAGATGCTCCAAAGTCAAATATCTTCTGTGACCAGGAAATGGGTCATCCTAGGCATGACTTCACTATTCTTCTTCATTGTTGTAATAAGTTGTGCCCCACTCCTATACTGTCCTATGGGACCTGCTAAGCTTTAGGGACCAGACCATCACCATAATCATAAGATGCTCTCGTAAGTATCAAAATAAAATTTATACATGAGGACAGGTGCAGTGGCTCATGCCTGTAATCCCAATGCTTTTTTGGGAGGTCAAGGCAGGGGGATCGCTTGAGGCCAGGAGTTGGGGACTAGAGTAAGCAACATGGTGAGACCCTGTTAAAAACATTTTTTTAAAAAAATTAACCAGGCACAGTGGCAAGCACCCTATAGTCTTAGCTACATGGAGGCTGAAACAGGAGGATCACTTGAGCCTAAGAGTTCCAGACAGCAGTGAGACATGATCATACCATTGCACTGCGTGACAGAGCAAGACCCAGAAAGGCCCAAATATTCCTGTAATGAGACTGCCAAACTGATAAAACAATATGTACGATTACAGAGCACTCTAGCTGGTGTCTGACTTTGGGCGCAAGTAAGATTCAGACATATCTGAATTTATCTGTTGAAGGGTAGTCACATCTCGGGGTTGGCCATTTGCATAAGAATTGTAATTTGTGGGGGGTGATGTTGGGGAGGCTGGTAGCTGCCGCTGCCGCTACCGCTACCATAGCTTTCTCCCGGTGCGCAGCAGAAATGGTGGGTGCACAAGGTGTGGCGGGGTCAATCCAGGATCCCTGGAGACCCTTGGTTCTGTGCAAAAAGGGGCCCACATTTGCCAAGGCTGAGGGGCAGGAGTGAACATGGCCCCTGTGGGTCTGTGGCCCCGATAGGAATTTAAACTGTCTCTCAGATGTGTACAGTAGAACTCAAGACGGCAGACTACTAAGGGCCATCTGAAATCGGGATTGGGTCATTAATAATTTCAGGACAAAGTTAGAGATCCCTACTCAAGCATAAGCCCCAGGTGTCGTAAGACTGCTATGAAGATGCGGATGTAAAGCCTTGGGCTGAGTATGTTGTGGAATGGGCTGCAAAGGACCCACATGGCTTCCTCACAACATTATTTTGGCCCTTACTCCACTGTTCCTAGCAAGTGCTGTACTGTCTTGGAAATTGGCCAAGATGATTGAGGTCAGGGAAAGGGAGCAAAAGAAGAAACAAAAATGCCAAGAAAAAATTGCAAAAGCTAAATGACTAAAAAAGGATTGACGGGCTGAACAGGCGCTGCAACCAGAGGAAAATCATTTGGAAAATTATGCAGCTTTGGAACAGCCCACTAAAATTTCTTCTTTGGATTTCTTGACAGTATTATTTAGTCAGTGAAATTTGACCGAATGGAAGAATCACATTAGTTCTGACCTCAACACTGTAGTAACTTCTAGGCTTGGGTGTAGAAGTTTATAGGTTTCTATTGACAGTTATTGTACATTAGCATTTACTATGGTACAAATTCTTTATAACTGACTTAGTCATTTGCTGCTTAGCAGTCCATATACCGAAATGAAAACATCCTGTGGGGAAAAATGACTTCAGATTATGAACTCAATTCAAATGAACTCTATTTAAAATGGGGTCCTGTTCTGGACAAAGGAAATTAACAATGTAAAAGTCAGAACTGTCCTGTCTGAGGTGAAATGTGTGCTTTGGCTTAAAAGAGAAACAGCATATTAATTACATCTTTTATTATTATTGATTTTTTCTTAGAATCATTTCTGGCTTTCTCCAAACAAAATAATATTAATCAATGAGTATTTCTATTTGCTGCATTTTTCTCATTTTAGCTTTTGAGACAGGTGGTAATTATCAAGACATTTTGCATTTTTTAAAACATAATTTTATAAAGAATTCTCTTACTTTGACTATATAGAATACCACCTACTATTCACATCATCGTGAATAATGTTGTAATGAACATGGGGGTGCAGCTATCCCTTTGACATGCTAACTTCATTTCCTTTGGATTTATAACCAGAAGCAGGATTGCTGGAGCATATGGAAATTCCAGTTTTATTTTCTTTTGAGGACCCCCATGCCATTTTCCATAATGGCTGTACTAATTATGTAAAGATGTTTTGAAGCCCATTTTACATCAACATTTCTACAGCCCACTGGTCAGAGCAAGTCACATATCCAAGCAGAAAGTCAGTGTGGAAGGGCACTGCCCAGGAGCACGGATGTAGGAAGGCATAAAAGATTGGTCCATTAATGCAATCAATATACATTACTCTTATTTATCACTGTTATTTTCATTTACTTCTGCAAATAAATAACCAGCATTATGACCCTCTTCCACATTTACTTACTTTCAGGTGATATCAGTCAGAGCGAAACAATCTAGGAATGATGGAGGATGCTGTTCATTTTATTTTTTCTTGGAGGAACTGGGTCTCCTAAGAAGGAACACATACAGTTGCTTATCAAAGCATGAAGAGAGTGTATTTTTGCTTTCTTTTCACCACCTTTCTTCTCCACCTAACTCTCATTAGCCAGAGACAATGGCAGATAAAAATTTAGTATTGCTAGAATATTTTGTGGGATGTTTTCGCTTATTTCTATTTATATCATTCCCTTTATAACTATGCTACAGATATTTTTGGAGATAAGGAAATTGAGAAAAAAATTCAGGGAGAAGAGCATGATAGGGGAATCACACACACACACACACACACACACACTCCAAAACCTAAAATCAAAACAAAAAAATCCAGATGCCCTAAAATATAAGGAGTAAGTAGAAACTGGAAGGGGATAAAAACGTGAATATTTTGGTAACCAGTTATTACAGGTTTGTAAACTTATATGAAATACAAAATGTTCAAAGATTTCAGTATCATTTTATCATTATTCATTTAAAAGTTTGAGATAAGGTCTTATGATGTTGCCCAAGCTGTTCTCAAACTCCTGGCCTCGAGTGATCTTCCCACCTCAGCCTCCCAAAGTGCTGGGATTATAGGCAGGAGCCACCACAGCTGGCCCCCACTTTTTGAATAGATGTACTGGAATGAATAGGAAGGAACAATTTCTTTTTTATTCCAGCTGCTGCTTGCCTTTTCATTTTCATGCTACCAGAGCAGAGTTCAGCACAACAGAGACAGATGGACAGAAAGTTTTGGTATATATGGGGTTTTAAAAACCACCTATCTGTTAGGATGCAGCCTTGTTTCCTCATTTCCATGGAAACAAGGGTTTATTAGAATCCACAGACACCACTGAAAGCCACCACTCCTGGTACTGCTGCCCTCTGTCTGTATCCAAAGAAATGGATTTCAGGTTCTGCTTCCATTTGATAAAGGAGACCTCAGCTACTCATTTTCATTCCTTACTTTTTCTCATTTACTTTCTGGTCTTGTATCACACCATGTTAATTTCCTTCACAGTCACAGTTCTCCTTAGAATCAGAAAACTTTTTTAAAGTTTTGTTTTTTTTTTTGAGACAAAGTCTCACTCTGTCACCCAGGCTGGAGTGTCATGGTGCAATCTCTGCTCACTGCATCCTCCGCCTCCTGGGTTCAAGCGATTCTCCTGCCTCAGCCTACTGAGTAGCTGC
Organism: Cebus imitator; assembly: GCF_001604975.1. NCBI lineage: Eukaryota > Metazoa > Chordata > Mammalia > Primates > Cebidae > Cebus > Cebus imitator. The sequence continues at coordinate 607,975 of NW_016107890.1, read as the reverse complement.
GATTACAGGCACATGCCACCAGAACCAGCTGATTTTTGTATTTTTAGTAGAGACGAGGTTTCACCATGTTGACCAGGCTGGTCTCAAACTCTCAGCCTCAAGAGAGCCACCCACCTTGATCTCCCAAAGTGCTGGGGTTACAGGCTTGAGCTGCCATGCCCAGCTGAGTCAGAAAACATTTTAACTGCAAGGCCTACAGAAATCATCTTACCCAAACCAATTCCATAACAAATGAGAAATCAGAAGCCTAGAGAAGTGAAGTCTAGGTAAAGTTAGATTAGCATTCAAGTTTGCAGCTTCCAGCCCAGAATGTTTTGTAACAACTTTGCTGTCTCCTTGTAGCACAACTATTGCACCAAACAAGAAGTATCTGAGTTCCTTTTGTTTCCCAGCTGTTCAGGGCACTGGTGGTGTGCTGGCTCTCCATCCCTAGTCTGCACCCTCAGGCACATGTGCCCCCAGTGCACCCCCTTCTTTCCTTCAGCCACAAATTACTATTCTTTGTTCTTTATTAAAAAATATCAAATTTATTTTAATATCTAGTTTCATTTTTATCTGCTGGACAATTTTTTTAGAATTTAAATTCGTTATCAGGGGTACAGAAAACATTAATAAGCTGACAGTGAATTAAATACTAACAGTGAATAAAATTACTAGACCATGTATTTATGAAAGCCATATTTAATAGTAAAATGTTCCAGTTATACTACTTAACTGAAAGAAACATCCTTTAGCTCCTTACTTCCAATTACAGCACATTCTCATTTTGATATGATTTATTCTTTTCACCCAATTACTGCCATGCCCAACAAAATGTTTCCAAATTTTATACCTTTCTTTACCACTTATGAAGTATAACCTCACTGTTACTGTTTATGAGTTCTTTAAGAGAAATTTAAAGTTTCACTTTGAACCTGTTTGATCAGAAAGTATTAAATATCACTGCCACATGAGTTAAAGAATGAAATAAAAAGGAAAAGCGGTGTCTACATAATCAGCAAATTACTTGATAAGGCATTTTAACTATTTTACAGCTCTGCTTAGCATAAGAATAAGCTGGTTCCAAGGTACTATAGTGTTTGGCTATTTTTTTTTTTTGAGATGGAGTCTCGCTGTGTTGCCCAGGCTGGAGTGCAGTGGTGTGATCTCGGCTCACTGTTACCTCCACGTGCCGGTTTCAAGCAATTCTCTGCCTCAGCCTCCTGAGTAGCTAGGATTGCAGGTGCCCACCACCATGCCTGGCTAATTTTTGTATTTTTAGTAGAGACAGGTTTCACCATCTTGGCCAGGCTGATCTTGAACTCCTCATCTCGTGATCCACCCTCGGCCTTCTAAAGTTCTAGGATTAAAGGTGTGAGCCACCACATCCAGCAGTGTTTGGCATTTTTACTGCAAGCTCTAAACCATAGTGTTACTCCTCCTAACAAGCCATCTCGAAGAAAATGGCAGTGTTTGCAAGTACAAAAATTGTTCTGTCCAGTAGGTGGTATTCTATATAGTCAAAGTAAGAGAATTCTTTATAAAATTATGTTTTAAAAAATGATGCAATGTGTACATATATCAAAATATCATGTGTGTATACCATAAACATATATAATTTTGTCAATTAAAAAAAGAATTTTTTTTAATCTCCAAATGTTTCCACTTCCTCTCTTGTGCTCTGTCATCATCACAAGAACTAGGCAACTGGGGGATGAAATTCATGTGGTAGACCCAACCATCCTAGAGGCCATGATAGATCAGATAACTGTCAGATGATCCCAACACATGTGAGTGAGAACAGATGAACCCATTCCTGATCAGAAGTGCTGCCAGGCAACCTGTAGACTTGTAAGAAACAGCTGTTTTCCACCACAATTATTATGTGGGGTGATTTGTTATGCAGCAATAGCTAATTGATACACATAATAATAATGATTTATTGAGTATTTAGTATATGTCAGACACTCCTTAATGCTTCTTTCATATGTCATTTGATCCTTGTAATAACTCCGATAGTACTATTACAGATTCCTTTTTAAAATTCAGATTATTGAGGCTAAAGTGTTAACCTTCAAAATGATTTTTCACATACTATTAACATAACAAATATCCTGTGCCACAGGCGGGGAAGATATAAGACAAGATAAAGTTGTCTAATGTACATGCAATTGGAGTCTCAAATGAAGAGGAGAAAGAATACAGCAGAAAAAAAACTAGAAGATATAATGGCCAAACATGCTCCACATTTTGTGAAAAACATCCACCCACAGATTCAAGAAGCTCAGCAAATCACTAGCAGGATAAATACAAAGAAAACCACATGTAGGCACATTATAGTCAAACTGCCTGGAAATTAAAGATAAAATCTTGAAATCAGCTAGGGAAAAAAAATGATGTTACAAAGGAGCAACCATAAGAATGATATATGGGCCAGGCACAGTGGTTCATGCCTGTAATCCAGCACTTTGGGAGGCCAAGACTGGCAGATCACTTGAGGTCAGGAGTTCAAGACCAGTACGGCCAATATGGAGAAACTCCATCTCTACCAAAAATACAAAAAAATTAGCTGGGCATAGTGGCTCACAGTTGTAATTCTAGCTACTAAGGAAGCTGAGATGGGAGAATCACTTGAACCAGAAGGTGGAGTTGCAGTGAGCTGAAACTGTGCTGCTGCACTCTAGCCTAGGTGACACAATGGGACTCCTTCTCAAGAAAAAGAGAAGTATATATAAACTCTAATCAGAAATAATGGAAGCCAGAAGGCAATTAAAAGATATGGTATTTGTTTGTTTTTGAGACGGAGTCTTACTTTGTTACCCAGGCTGGAGTGCAGTGGCATGATCTTGGCTCACTGCAACCTCTGCCTCCAGGGTTCAAGCTATTCTCCTGCCTCAGTCTCTCACGTAGCTGGGATTACAGATGTGCACCACCATGCCCAGCTAATTTTTGTATTTTTAGTAGAGACAGGGTTTTGCCATGTTGGCCAGGCTGGTCTTGAACTCCTGACCTCATGATCCTCCCACCTCGGCCTCCCAAAGTGCTGGGATTACAGGCATGAGCCACCGCACCCGGCCAAAACATATGTTTAAAGTGCTAAAGGGGGAAAAGATCAATCTTGAACTATATATACAGCCAAAATATACTCCAAAAATGATAGTGAAATAGAAATTGTCAATATATGAAGACTAAGAGAAGTCATTACCAGCAAACATCAACTATAAAAAAAGTAGAGAAAATTCCTCAGGCTGAAAGAAAATGTCACATGGCAGCTCAAATTGATAGAAGTAATTAAAAGTATCAGAAATGTAAATACATTGGTAGATATAAAAGGTTACCATTTTTTCCTTTTCTTAATTATATTAAAGATAGGTGGCACTTTAATGTAAAAAAAAATTATATTTGGAATTTGCAATTTGTGTAGATAGAAAATATACAACAACAATAGCACAAAGTATGGGGATATAAATACATTAGAGACTTAAGTTTCAGGTATCTAATAATTATTTTAATTAAATGCCTTTTGATCATGGCTACAGTTTGCCATTTGCTATGTTAGTTGTCAACCACAGGAACATGAGAAATGTGAGGCATGGTCCTTGACCTCAAGGAACTTACAAGGAGCTGAGAAAGCAATGTATACAACACAGAAATACCTTAGCAATAATTAGAAGGTAATGAGTGGGCCAGGCGAGGTGGCACACGTCTGTAATCCCAGCACTTTGGGAGGCCTAGGAAGATGGATCATGAGGTCAGGAGTTTGACACCAGCCTGGCCAAGATGGTGAAACCCCGTCTCAAAAAAAAAAAAAAGAAGGTAATGAGCGGAAAATCAAAAGATCAGACTAAACGCCTAGAATTTCCTAGGGTTTAAAATGCAAAAGGAGTGAAAGAATTCACTCCTAGCCCATCTGGAGACATTATGAACTAGGAGGGAGAAAAAAGATTTCTTCTCATAGTTAATGTCTGGACAAGTATGTGTAAACTGGACTTCAGCCCCATCAACCCTCAATTGGGCCCTTTTGTACAGTGAAACACAGTGGCCCTGAGTAGATGGAGATGTAACTGGAAAGATTTCCAGGATCCTGAGCTGTGCATTAAGTAACTTCATAAACATAGACAGTTCTCACATCCAAAGGAAAGAATAACTTCTGCATTCATTTCTAGAAAGACCTTCAAAGAATCTCAACCTTGGTATATTTTTGGAAGTTTCACATCCTGCATGACTAAAGTTTGCTGTCTTTTTGTTTCAAACAATCTCATGGGAATGTTTTCTATTTCTTCTTTAAATTTCACCTTTTTGGAGAAATTATGAAGGTAAAGGTTTGGATAAAAGAGGAAATATGAAAGTTTGTGATTTATAGTTAGTGTTGAATATTAAATAGCCCAAAGAATATTACCAGCAATAATTCTCAGGAAGAAACTTTAAAGGAGTCGTTTTCTCTCTCTTTCATTGAACACACTCATTTATGCATGCACACATATTCCATCTGTGCTACTACAAATATTAATTTAAAACTTGACAGATGATTATCTTAAAAGTCATCAACTGCCAAATTAAGAGTTAACAGCTCCTAGCATTTAAAATTATGATTCAATTTTTTGTATCAAAATTTTACTTTAGCTTTCAAACTAAAGGGAAATAGTATTATTGTATCTTCAAGAAAAGAAGCAAAAGTTTAAAATAATTTTTCTAATTGTGCCCTCAAAATTCATGTTTATTAACTATAAAACTATTCACTTATACTCTAGAAAACTTTAAAAATACACACAGAGAGAGAGAGAGAGAGAGAGAGAGAGACAGAATTGAAAAAACCTAAACTTTCATCATCCTCTCACTCAGCAAAAAGTCATGCTAACATTTTTATTTCCCTTATGGTCTATCTTTTCTGGATGCACAGATACTTTTAGACAACATTAAAAAGTTCTTTTTAATAACAGTTCTTTTTAGATTCTACTGCTTTAACAGTTTTGAGTCTTTTCTTTCATTTAACCAATCATTAAAGATCTTTCAAACACATTATTTTAGATATCTGCCATAATTACGTATCTCCAGGATGGCCTCCAATGATTATTGCCTCCTGGTATTCATGCCCCTGTGCTGTAGCCTCTCACAATGAATACAGCTAACCTAAGTAACCAATAAGATGCAAGAGACAGTAGCATAAAAGACACTTCGGCTTCTACCTTGCTCTTTTCTGGGCTACTCACCATGGGAAAAACCAGATGACATGTTATGAGGACTCAAGCATCCCTATGGAGATGTCCACATAATGAGGAGTTGAGGCCTCCTGCTAAGAACCAGCAAGAATTTGCCATGTATTTGAGTTTTTCATCATGGAAGTGGATCCTCCCATCTCAGACAAGTTTACACATTACTGCAACCCTGACTAACACTTTGACTGTAACCTCACAGAGACCCGGAGACAGAACCTCCAAAGTGATCTGCTCCTGGGTTCCCCACTCACAGAAATTGAGTGCATTAGTAAATATTCATCATTTTAAACATCTAAATTTTGGGATAACTTGTTGTACATAGATAACTAACAATTATTTTGGCAACAAAAGTGGGGTGCTACTACAGCAAAATCCTAAACTGTGGAGTGGCTTCACAACAGAGAAAAGGAAACAATTTGAGAAGTGAAAGAATAAAGTCCATTGCAGCAAAGAAAACTACAGAGTGCACAGAAAACCTAGAGAATGGGAGAAATACTTTGCAAACTATTTTCATTTGATCTGATGAATATATGGAAAATACAAGACAGTATTGAAAAACTATTATAAATAAAGAAAGAATTTAGTAAGGTGATAAGTGACCGAAGAACTATGTTTCTACCCTAGATGCATTCAAGGGGCTTTGAATAGATGTCTGACCAAGTGTGTTCATAGGCAGTGGCAAGAGAAACATAGAGGTGTTTCTTGATTGTGTCCTACTTAATTCGCTTATTCTGCAAACACGTTACACGAATACATGCAATAATTTTAGCTGTATAACACTTCAATACTACATGCACTTATAATCCCTAATTACTGTGGGGAAGTTGTTGCTAATTTTGAAACTACAATGAGCAGGATGGAAGTAATGGCACCTCTGGTGATTAAAGCAGTGTGTCCACCTCAGTGTGAACCACCTCACTCCTGACTTCAATCCCTATAGCTTCTCATACTCTTTCAGATCAGCTTCTCTGAGACTCATCAGCAGGTCTTTGCTGTTTAGAATCTTGCTTTCTGGCCGACTGCTGAGTCACCCTCCCACTCTTGGCAGGCTCTTACTTGCCTGAGTTTCTGCTGAGTTATCCAGTTCCTATCCCTAAGGGTATGTTCAAGCCCTAAAGCCTAACTAGTTTCTTCTTGAAGCTAAAATTTGCATGTTGTTAACTCTCAGCTACATAAGGTTACAGGTCTCAGGAACAGGTGGATCTTGTTGCTGAACCACAAACTAGATTCTGCCTCTGAAATTTACCTGCTTTACCACATCATTTAGCAAGTGAGAGAGCTAATCATTGTGTTGCCTTTGCTTGCTCTATGTCTTTTTCCCTGAAAAAGACATCAATGACAAGGGAAAGAGATAACATGGAGAGAATAAGAACACAGTAGGGTCCAACAAGTGAACAGCACTTCTTTGAAGCCACAGGGACTGTCAGGAATCTCACGTGGCACTTTTAAGGTATATCTCCAGGCTCAGAGCACTTGCAGTGATGTTTTATACACATTTGGCCTTCTTGCCATGTTTAACAAAAATCCCTAAGGCTAAGGTGCATTGAAACATAGGAATATATTGGTGTGTCTCTTTCTGCAGTCTTCCCAGACGTCGGAAAGTTGAGTATGGCTGCCACTAAGAGGAGACTCTGCAATCCCCATGCTGAGTTAGCATGGAGGCACTGCTGATGAGTAAAAGGATAGGGATCGTCAAGTGGCTTTTCAAGCACACACTTTTTCCTATGGAGAACCACACTCCATAGAGTAGGTGGTTCTCCATAGGCAAAGGTGAGAAATTGCCAGAAGCCAAAAGGTAGACAGTTGCTGTAATGTGTGTGCTTTCTCTGAAATGACATACAGAAATCCTACACTTGCATTTTATCAAGTAAAGTGAGGACTGTGAGACTCTCTCATTCTTTGCTTGGAAAGCCTATGCTGAAGCATGTGCCATGTTTACTCCCAGTAAACTGCATCCTAGGCCTACAGAGAACAGAGTGACCAAGTTTTACATGTTTAGAAAGAGAAAGAACATGAGAAAGTTATCTTCAGCATTCACCCATTTATGAAGCTATTGAAATAGCACATCCTGAAATCCGCAGACTAAATTTTCCATTCTGGTTTCATAACATTTTACAGTCGCTCTGTTTATCTCATGAGATATTAAGGAATTCACAGAACAGATTTACAATTAATTTTATTTCAAATGAATATATAGCATATCACATTTGATGAGTCAGAAAGGAAATTTGAAAGAAAGTAAAAAAAGTATGTTGTAAACTTAAGAAGTTGAAAATCCTGTCTCTATAGATAACTCTGTCATAATACATGCATATAGAACAAAAGAGTGAGCACATCAGTGTCCTTTTGGAAAGTCAGTGTCACTCATAATGCTTTGGGGGTTTAACCTTGATTCATACGAAATTTGAAAAGCCCATGTTTCAGCTCAGGACTCAGTCTGATTCAGCCTTTACTATGTCCCTTACACTGAGCTAGGCACTAGTGATTCAAAGAGCAATAGGACCCACTTGCCCAGGGAAGAGTCTAGAAGATGGCATTTTTGCTATCCTACTAGCAAAAAGAAACAAGGGACCAAGTCATTCTAACAAACATTATTGTGAGCTGACTGTAAGACTCTATGCAAAGCCCTGATAAACCCCCCAATAATGCCAAGCAGCAAATGACTTTTTAAAGTCATATTACATATTGACTTTGTAATGCATAATGTGCATCTGGGCACAGAAGATTTCCTTCCCTAATTATGTGTTGCTTATGCCAATATTAAAATTAGCCTGTATTCCCTAATCACCTTCAGAGGAAGAAGTGGCTTTAGAAGCATGCTGGGCAACAGATTAAAAAGGATTGAAGATACCTGTGAAAAATTTTATAAGAAAAAATTAACATCTATGAGCTTTTAAAGATAAAACATGGCTTCTCTTTCCACCCTCTATTCCTTCTTCTTCATACCTTTTTCCTTCTTTTTTTGTGAAATTATATGTGACTCTTTAAAAGCATGAAAAACGTTTGTTCCAATCTTTATAAAATCATGGATTATGGGAGGAGCCCCTACTAAGGACCTAGATATTGTACTAAGTATGTTACATAAGTTATCTCTTTTAATCTTCCTAGAGCTGTGTGAAAAAGAGATTATTATCATAAGTTTAGAGATGAGGAAACGGAAGCTCATAAAATATTTACATAACCAATAAAAAATCGAACCAGAATTTAAATATTGGTCCATCAACTTTAAAATATGCCTTTCTTCTATCCAGTACATAGAGCGGCCAGTAGAGAAATGGGCAAAGGATAGAAATCCACAGTTCACAGAAAAGGAAATACAAATGGCCCTTAAACATATTTTGTAGGTGTTCAATTGGGCTCATAAGAAATGCACAATAATACTTCACTTGTCAAAATAGCCAAGAGAAAAAACATTTGGTATCACACTGTGTTGGCAAGGATGTGGGGAAACAGCCTTGCTCATTCATTGCTGGTGAGAGTAAAAGATTGATGCAACTGTGTTAGAGGGCAATTTGTCAATTCCTATGAAAATTACCCTGCTATAATTTTATCCTTCGAGTATATACTTGCACTTGTGAGATATGACATGTGCACAAGATCATTCACTGCAATGCTGTTTATAATAGGAAAGGATTGAAACAACCTGATGTTGATTAAGAGTCTCATAAATTATGTTCATCTGTACAAAGAATTGTATGTAACCATTAAAAAATGAGAATTATCATTGATGTAATTTGTTAAGTGATAAAATAAAGGTACAGAACAGCAAGTGCTATGTTCCCATTTGTGTAAAGGGAAAAATAGGCACAAGTCTTTGCATATAACTAGGCTATATCTGGGTAGGCTGGGGTGGAAGGGAGACATTGCTGCACACTCCTTGGGTCCTTTGAACTTTGAGCCATGTAACGTATAACCCCTATTATTTTATTTTGTTAGAGATGAAGGTCTCACTATGTTGCCCAGGCTAGACGTGAACTCCTGGGTTCAAGTGATCCTCCCACCTCAGCCTCTCAAGTATCTGGGACTACGGGCACATGCCACCATGCCCAGCTTATATAGCCAATTTTTTTAAAGTAAAACTTAAAAATTAAAATGAATGCCAACTGCTTCCCTTTGATTTAAGAACACCACATTTAGCTACTGAATAATAGAAGAAGGACAATGTTACCCTATTGAGTTGAACCTGAAAGTTGTGCAAATTTTTATGAAATCACCACCAGCTAGCTTTCTCCTTGACCATTCATGTCATCAGAAATACTTCTTCCCCAAATTGTTGTTAAGGCTATAAACTGAGCTCTTTACTTCCTTCCTCTTATAACACAGTAACAACAAGGAGAATAATATATAGGAGGTCTGCTGCTTGCAAAGCTCTGAGCTTAGAGCTGTGGCTGTATTGTCTCATTTAATCCTCACTATACCCTTAAACAATAGAAATACCAGCCCCACTTTAAAGGTGAGAAAACAGAGACTTAGACAAGTTAGTATTTCCCATTTTAATTGGTTTCCAGATAGTATGAAGCAACTGTTTTCTAATGCATGTATCTTTGAGAGGAAAGGGAAGTTTTTTTAAAAAAAGGATCTTTAAAAGCCACCATGCCACGTGGATTTAAAAAAAAAAAAAAAAAAGATGCTGACACAAAATTTATTCCACAGAGATTATTCTCAAGGACTCATCGTGCATTCAAGTGCTATTCAGAAAAATAGTCCGTGAATTATAGAAGAGATTCTAATATTTTAAAGGAGGAAAAAAAACCCACAAAAGATGAGCTGCCAGGCTCCTCTGCCCGTTAGTCAATTTCTCAAGTCTGCTGTGTTCAAAGCAAATTCTCTTACCACAAAGAGTACTCGATTCTTTTCTTATTGCATTATGATAAAAATCATATAGTACATCCCCCTTACCACTCTTTGCACCAGCCTCCAGCATTGTCTCACAAGTTCTCAAGTCAAGGGGAAAAGCCTGCCATACTAATAGGTTTCGCAAAAGCTTTCCACTAAAAAATATACTTGATATATTAGTACCGAAGTAAGGGCAACAAAATCAACCATTCAGCCTTGCGCTTTATTCCCCTGTCACTGCTTAGGAGGCTTGCATTGAAGTTATAGTGCTTGCAAGAAGTGCGTACGAAACTGACCTTCAATTCCCCATTGTCCCAGCTGATATCCTCATCGCCAGAGTTCTCCAATCTCCTCCCTCTCAGCCATGAAGAAGTGCATCAGGCCTCACTATGGCGCTCCCAAGAGAAGGGCTACTGTGTTCTCGTTCAAAAACTAAGGAGACTGAAACTAGTTTTCCCACCAAATTCCCATTTTGGCTTTTAAAAGGTTTTCACTGTGCTCTGAGGTTTGTGCTTGAATTCAGACATCTTGATAAGGAAAACTCTGTTGATATTGGTAAACCAAAGTGACTAAACTGCTACTCACAGGACAGAAATTTGTGTGCAAAGCACACAACAAAGACAATATAAAAATTATTTGATTGTTTTTTTGGGTTTTGGTTGATACGGTTTTTTTTTGTTCTTGCTTCCACACCATTCAATCCAATGGGACATATTATCATCATCATCTATTTATAGCAAGGCATTGTTCTAGGCACAGAGGATACAGGCAAATGCAAAACCAAGTCCCTGTGCTCAGGGCTTTGATATTCTATGAATATTCTTCCAGATTCTGCAGACGGTATACAAGTTATTACATATAACATGTCACGTGGCTGATATGTGATGTGAAAACAATTAAACCAACTAAGGAGTAGAAACTAGTAAGGGGTACGTTTCAGTTAGGGTGGCCAGGAGGAGGTGCCACTTTCACAGAGATCTGAGAGAAGCCTGTGGTTATCCAGAGGAAGAAACTCCAGTGCACAGGAAACAGCAAGTTCAAGACCCTGAGACGGGAGTGAGCTTGGCAGAAATAGCAGAGGCTTGTGTAGAAGGATAAAGGGAGGAAAGGGGTGAATGGAAGGAGTTGAGGTCAGAAAAAATAGCTGAGCTTCCTAACGAGCTCTGCAGGTCAAAATAAAAACTTTGGACATTGGGAAGCCATTGAAAGGTTTTAGGCAGATGAGTAACATGATCTGATTTATATTTTTTAATGTTTGTTTTAAATTTACTTTTTTTAAATTATTATTTTTAGGCTGGGCATGGTGGCTTACACCTGTAATCCCAGCACTGTGGGAGGCTGGGGCAGGTGGATCACTTGAGCTCAGGAGTTTGAGACCAGCCTGGGTCTCAAAATACAAAAATTAGCCAGGAACGGTGGCATGTGTCTGTGACCCTGCTACTTGGGAGGCAGATGTTGCAGGAACCCAAGATCATGCCACTTGCACTCTAGCCTGGGTGACAGAACCAGAGCCTGTCTAAAATATATAAAATTATTATTATTTTAAAATAGAGACAAGATCTCACTCTGTTGCCCAGGTTGGAGTGCAGTGGCATGTCATAGCTAACTGTGACGTTGAACTCCTGGCCTCAAGCATTCCTTCCGCCTAGCCTCACAAGTAGCTAGGGCTACAGGTGCATACCACCACACTGGCTAATTTTTAAATTTTTGGTAGAGATGAGGTCTATCTACGTTGCCAACGCTGGTCTCGAACTCCTGGCCTGAAGTGATCCTCCCATCTTGGCCTCCCAAGTGCCTCACCCCCTCCCCTGACATCTTGCTCATTCTGGGTGAAGGCAGCTGTCACATCGTGAGCTGCCCTGAGGTCTACATGATGAGAAGCTGAAGCCTATGACAGCACAGGAGTGATCCTGGAAGTGGATCCCCCACCTTAGTCAGATCTAGAGATAACCACTGCCAAGCCGACAGGGATGATGACTTCATAAGAGACATGAAGCACCTAGCCAAGCTGCTCCAAGATTTCTGACCCACACATGTCATGATTATAGACATGAACTGCTGCCTCTGACCTATTTACATTTTTAAATGACATCCTGGAATCTATAATTACCTCAAAATAAAAAGTTTTTAAGAAGATATCTTTGGCTACTGAGTGGAGAGATGACTGCAGGAGATATGGTGGGTAGACTCTCACATGGCCACGAGTGATCCCCACCTTCTGGTGCTTCCAAATTTTAGAATTGGTACACACTGGACTTATTGACTCACTAAGGAGAAATTGAATATGACAGAAGTAATAGGATGTCACTTCTGAGATTAGACTACAAAAAGACTGTGGCTTCCATCGTGAATACTCTCCCATGTTCTATCCACCCCTCACCCCCTCCCCTGACATCTTGCTCATTCTGGGTGAAGGCAGCTGTCACATCGTGAGCTGCCCTGAGGTCTACATGATGAGAAGCTGAAGCCTATGACAGCACACGAGTGATCCTGGAAGTGGATCCCCCACCTTAGTCAGATCTAGAGATAACCACTGCCAAGCCAACAGGGATGATGACTTCATAAGAGACATGAAGCACCTAGCCAAGCTGCTCCAAGATTTCTGACCCACACAAGCTGTATAATAATATTTGCTTGATGTTCATAAGCCATTGTGTTCTGGGATAATTTGTTACTCAGCAATAGATAGCTAATACATGCAGGAGAGTGAGAGAAGTAGAAAGACCAGTTAAAGGCCAATGCAGCCGTTAAGAGACAATGACTTAGAATAGGGTAGTGGCATAGTAATAGCAGAATTGGTGAGAAGTGGGCTGCATAGGAAGATGAGGAGATAAGGAGATCAGCTCTTTGTGACCTGGAGAAGAAAAGCAAAACAAAAACAAAACAAAACCAACCGTGGCCCTGATTTCCACTCGGTAGAAAATAACCACCCAGGCCCACAGTGGAACAGCCTATTTGCAGTGATGAATGGGGAGAGTGGCCTCAGGAGGACTTTGACATTAGCTCCTACAGAAAGCGTAGGGACAGGAAACCTGAAGAAAAGACCTAGCCTGAGCCTAGTCCAGGACTATGTGACAGAGATTAAGCCGATTCCAGAAGACCAGGAGAGCGGAGGTGACAGTGGTTAAGACCATGGGTTTTGATGTCAGGAAGGCCAGGGTAGGAATTCCAGCTCTCGATTGCTGTGTGACCTCACTGAACTTACTTAAATTCTTCAAGCCTTAGTATTCTTGACTGCAAAATAAGGTTAATAAAAGTACTTCTCTTTAGCACAACACTGGGTGGTTGAAAGAATTTGCTAAGATAGCATATGTATTTTACTTAGCACAGTGCCCAGCACATAGTAAGTTCTCAAGTGATGAGCCTGGAGCGGCCACGACGTGAACTGTCACCAGCCACTGGTGCTGCGACTCCCCGGAAGCACACAGGGTGATTAGAGGAGGCGGCAGTGCCGTTTTTCTGAAAGCAAAGTTGCACTGCTGTGTCAGAGATTACAAACAGCGAGGTGCGCACAATCCCTGTGCAGCTATTCTTCTAGGAAAAGCTGTGATCAAAAGCCCGCTTTAGCCCATCAGGGAACACAGCTGTAGGTTCTGTCAGCTCTCTTCCCATCCTTGATAAGGGAGCCTTTAAAATTCCCTAAAGATAAGCCCTGCCGCTGAGCTGAAAGAGGTCCAAGCGGGGACAGGGCTGATTCATTGGAGAAACAATGTTCCATAGAGTGTCACTCCTTCCAACCACTCCACGCGCACTGTGTCACCACATCTGCTTCCTGGCAGCTACTGTCTGCTTTGTGACCCACTGATATACAAAGAGACAACCCAGAGAAAGGCAGTCCAAGATGTTGGTGGGTCACTGGAGGACCAAGTGTCTACCAAGGCACCCACAAACTCTGGCTAAGCTCAGGGGCTGCCTGTCATGCTACGGCTGTGAGACACACAAATGCTTGGATGGCACACCCCTGTCTGGCATTTGGGGCTTTGTCATTAAAATCTAATGCATAGCATCAAAGGGCAAGACTGGCTCAGCAGCAGGTAAGTTCAAGGACAAAAATCTTTGCAAATTAAAGCTGCCAGCACAACCCTGCTGGAAAGAATGGTCACCTTCATGGATTATGACACCACAAGCCAACAGTACATGAAAACAAGGAACAATGTTATTGACAGGCCAAACAAATATAAGCAAACAAATATATATATGTAAAAATATATACATATATATATTTATATATATTTTTTTGAGATGGGGTCTCGCTCTGTCGCCCAGGCTGGAGTGCAGTGGTGTGATCTCAGCTCACTGCAACCTCCACCTCCTGGGTTCAAGTCATTCTCTTGCCTCAACCTCCCAAGCAGCTGGGACTACAGGCACTTGCTACCACCCCCAGCTATTTTTGGTATTTTTTGGTAGAGATGGGGTTTCACCATATTGGATAGGTTTGTCTCAAGCTCCTGACCTCGTGATCCACCCACCTCAGCCTCCCAAAGTGCTGGGACTACAGGCATGAGCCACCGCACCCAGCCTGTATATATTATATATATAATATATATATATAGATATATATCACATGTTATAATAAAAACTAAATGCTAATGCTTAGCAATTTCAAGAGGCCAAAGAGAATTTTTTAAATGCTAATGTTTACAGCAGAAAATAACGCCTGAAAAGAACAAAATGTTTTCTTATGTATATGTCTAATCTTTAGGTTCACTGTTTAGTTAAAGATATCCACCTCAATCCAAGAAGATGTCATCAGGCTTTTCTTTCTGTTCTAAAACGGAAGACTTCAGAAATTCAAATGTGCTTATAAATCTCAATATGCTTCATTTTGGCCTATAACTGAGCCATAACCTCCTGCTAACACCCATAAACAATTATATTTGGAAATAGAAATATCAAAAAGTTACAGAATTTGCACATTTTCTTAATATTCCTCCTCTCTGTGGATCTTTGCCAGCATTCTGTCATTTCTAATCTATGGCGTCAGCTTGACAGTTAAAGCAAACAAGAGCTAATGTTTTTGGCAGGAGAAAATAATCAGCACATCCATTCATTAGCATCCTGCTCACACATTCTTTGTCAATTATAAATATTTGCTTGAGCTAAACTCTGTCACCATCATTGAAGCCATTACTGCCTGTAACTTAGTGATATATTTGAAGAGTCAAGCTTCTGGCATTTTGCAGCTGGGGCTCAAGCATAATCAAAATGTTCATAAACTAACACTTGGGTCCCAGCAGAGTGTCTTTCTCAAGATAACAAATGATGATCCTAGACAATGGAACTACAAGTCAAACTCTGATTCATGAGTTTCATAATGGTGTTTCTGGGCTATATCCATTAGCTTCTGTTAAAAGCCTTTCCAATTCCTATTTGGGGACATTTTTAGGGGACATTCAAGTACACAGTTGGACTTGCACGTTGGCAGATGCTGCAACACTCTTGGGGGAGCTCCAGATCCTACTAAATGTAATGAAAGTTGTTGATGCCCCATCTAGATTCCCTTTAAAAACAGGTGCTCCTGTCCTCAGCTGCTGTGAGTAGTGGCTGTTAACAATTCACAGCTGCCCCCTTCTCCAGACACCTGCCCTTGGCCAAGTGGGAACAGTCTTGATCTGGGAGCTGTGCCCTCTACACTCATCCCCTGCCCTCAGCCAATGACGTAGTGACATGGGGCATGAAGGGCAGGCTCCCTTCTCTCAAGGGAGCGACCAACTCTGTGGTGCAGTTCATGCTTCAGAGTTTCCCCATGGGACCAGGCTGAAGCTGATCTTCCAGGGAGACCACATTCTTGCTTCACCTTTTTCCTGCGACCTATGCTGATTCTCTCATTCCCTTTCTCCTGGGAATATTCAGAAAAAAAAAAAAATCACTTGTAAGAGAATACCCTTCTCAAGGTCTGCTTCTAGGAAACCTACCTGAGGCACTAAGAACTTCCTTTGCCCGAGGCAGGACTTTGCCCCTGCCTGGGCCAACCAAGAACCCTGGGCTCCAACAGTTGAACTGGTAGCTACTGCAAGACTCGACACAGATGCATATTTTCTGGTGTGATCTGGGGGGTTTTCCTATAAACAATGAGATACTCAGTCCAGTGACAGTGTCTCATTCGCTCCCTGCGCCTAGCACAGTTCTGGCAGAATTTCTTATCTCCACCCTGACTGACAAAATCCTTCTCAACCTTTCCAGACATCAATTAGAATAAAGACTGAAACCCCAACAGATAAATAGGCATAGACTATGATCAAAGACAGCTCACTGAAATGGAAACATAAGACCAGCTCATTCTCACTCATAACAAGTGAAATGTGAATTAAAACTACACAAAGATACCATTTTTCAACTCTCAGGCTGGGGAAACATCCAAAACATGATTTTTATTCTATCCCTATATCCAGCCCAGGGATAGTGAATTCTTTTTTTATTTTTATTTTGCTTTAGGTGCATACTATATCTGGCATTTCTCCCCATGCTATCCCTCCCCACCCTCACTGTTACAAATGAATTGTTATTCCAAGAAATGCCCCTGTGGGAGTTCACTGTGGGGAAGTAAATCTGATGAAATTCTACAAAACCCTTCTGGGCTGTGGGTGAAGTGAGAGCGCAAACCCTAATCATTAGCCTGAATATCCACCTCCTCAGGAATATTATATATGTTTCTTCTCTAGGTCATGAAAACATACCGCTTTCCTTATTTCCTCTGTCCTACCAAGCAAGAGCTCTTATTGTCACTTTTATCTATTTCTCACTTTTGCCTGAGATCTCTCTCTCTTCAAGACCACAAAATGACTTGCTACCCTGAGTCATACCTTCAATTTATCGTATTTTCCCCACCCATCTTACTGCAAAGTCGGATTAGTGGAGTGTGTAGTTTCCTCTATCATACAGTGTCTGCTAGTTGTGTGTGTGTGTGTGTGTGTTTGCTTCCTCCACAGATTTGTGTCATTTATGGCATTATTGTTACCAAAATTGTGCTTCCTCTCTCTGTTGAAGGAGAAGACTTCTTTGCTTCAATGGTGTCCAAGCTTGGTCTTGAAATTTTCTCTGGTCAGTAAAATTGAGCAGAAGTGATACGAGCCACTTTCATCCAGAAGCTGTGAGACCCATCACGTGGTTCCAGCATCACATTCTTTCCTCTGCTGCAAGACCATCCCCAAGACCAGCATATCCCAGAAAAAGTGTATTTCCTTAGGCTGGCTGCTGGAACAAAATAGCATGGAACAGAGACACGAAGTACGCAACTGTGAGTGAGAAATATGCTTCTGTGGTCTTCAGCCTCTGAGATTTGGGAGTCATTCGTTACTGCAGTAGAGCTTCTGCAGATGTCTGCTACACTCTGTAATCTGCAATGCCTCTTATATTCCTTTCTACTCAAAGCAGCATCTCATATAATTCTTTCCCTATAGTACACATTCAATAGAAACTGGCCAAATACAATTTTTCTTTTCCACTGTTGTTTCCCTTCCCTTTTCTTTCTCAACAATTTAGTTCAAAGCCATTAGAGAAGCCAAGGAAGATAGGTGTTTGGGAAAGGGGTGGAAGAGATGGAGTCTTGCTCTGTTGCCCAAGTTGATCTTAAATTCCCAGTCTCAAACAACCCTGCCTCGACCTCCCAAACTAGTGAGATTACAGGCATAAGCCATGCACCCAGCCACTTAATACTTAATGTTGCTGAAGAGGTAGATATCCCTATTAATAATTGTTAATTAGTTAACAATCAAGGATTATACTCCACTTTCATCCACAGCTCAAAAGGGCTTTTATACAGTTCTATAAAATTGATTTTTCCAATAACAGGATGCCACAGGGGCATCTCTTGATCTAACAATTCAGCTGCAGCAGAGAGAAAAAAGAAACCACTGTCATTGGGCTGGATATATTGGTAGAATAAGAGCCCATCTGTTTATTTGAATTCAAGCTCATTCATTCTGATGTGTCATTTAGTGATGTTTATATTTTTATCTCATGGTTATTTAACCTGATTTTTTTCAGAAGGAAAAGCAGCTTTAAGCATTATCAAAGTTCAGGGCTCATTTTGCTACAATGACTAATGCATTTTGTAACTACCTCATTAGGAAAAAGACCCGTGGGAAAGCTTTGTACTAGGTGTTTACAGAGCAAGAAATCCAGGGCCATCTGCTCTTACAGGCTTGTATTCAAGAAATGCTTCTCTCAGGACCAGACTTTGAGGGAGCTAGAGCCCCAGGGGTGTGAGGACCTGAGTTTATGTAGAATTATCTAATCCACTCACTATAGAAGACAAAGATAAGAGTTCAGAAGTGGCAGAAACCCAAAAAACTCATTCTGTTTAGAAGATGATCCTACTTCTGCCAGGGACATAATGCTCATTCTTGGACCTGGCTTCTCGATGAGGCTTAGAAATGTCTACTCCCATGGCTTCCTAGTTCTCTGGTTTCCCAGGAATATCAGTTGTGAAAAGCTATGTATCTCAAGCAGGGAATCAGGGGGACAGTGAACTCAACCACCAATAACCATGATAATCAGGCATTATACACAGTTATGTATCAGATGCTGTCCTGGGTACTGGGGATACAAAGATGACAAAACATGGCCCCTGCTTCTTACTCTAGTGGGAGAGACAAATAAACAAGTCACTGGGTTACATGAAGTGGGAGAGCCATATGCCAAGAGTTGACAAAACATAAAGGAGGGGCAACTAACACTGTCTGAAGGCCTGGGGGCCTGTATGGAGGAGGTGGCCTTTGAGTTGTACTTTAGGAGATGGTTAAGAAACTAACAGGAGAGGAACAGGAAACAGAGGGCTCTGGAAACTTGGAGCTTGTTTTTTGCTTATTTACTTCTAGGTTTTCTAATTATTGAAGGAAGAAATATTCACTTAAAAAATATGGAAAGTAGGGCTGGGCATGATGGTTCATGCCCGTAATCCCAGCATTTTGGGAGGCCGAGGCAGGCAGATCTCCTGAAGTCACGAGTTCAAGACCAGCATAGCCAACATGGCAAAACCTTGTCTCTACTAAAAATACAAAAATTAGCTGGGTGTGATGGTGCACACCTGTAGTCCGAGTTACTCGGGAGGCTGAGGCAGGAAGATCACTTGAACCCAGAAGGAGGAGGTTGCAGTGACACCACTATACTCCAGCCTCCAGCCTGGGTGACAGAGTGAGACTCTGTCTCAAAAAAAAAAAAAAAAAAAAAAGGAAAGGACCCCCTGCAAAAGAAAAAGCAATGACTCCCCCTCCGCCCCACAAAATGACCCATGTCTCCAATGTTTAGGAGGCAATACTGTAGCAATAATTAACATTTTGCCATAATTCCTTGTTTTCTTTTTCTCTGCATTTTAATATAGAATTGTATTTATACCATATTTATATCTTTGCATTTTATACTTAAAACATACTCTATCATTAAAAACTTGGTAAATCAATATTTGATAGTTTATTAATTTCTCATCAAAACAGAGTTAACATATGTAAAAATTTATTTTGGATTTTTTTTTTGCTCAAAGTTTTCAGTTATATAAAAGATGTCTGTGTGTAAAATTTTGTCATATTTTAGAAGTTGAAATCCTGGGAAGTTTATGAATATGATTAATGCTCTTGATAACTGTCCATATTGCTTTCTACCAATTTAAAAGTTGTACCAATTTAAATTATCTCTAGCAATGTATGGCAGTATTTCTTACCAAACCTTTACTAACACTGTATAGAATTTTTTTAAATGGGTTTTCATTAAAGTGTACTAATCTTAAATGCACAGCTTGCTGGAATACCATTTCAAAAAACATTTAATACCTTAATAGGTAACATTTTGCACTTCTTTTATTACTGGTAAAGACAAGTGTTTTCTCAACCTTACTAAATTCTTGAGCTTGCTATTTTGTGAATTGCCAGTTTATACCATTTATCTATTGAGGTCTGAGTGGTTTTTAAAAGTCTGTGTGTTTTATTCATACTTGTCATATTTACTGCAAATATTTTTCCCAGCTTGTTGTTTCTTTGTGATGTGTTTTGACAATCAAATATTTTACTATTTTTGTGGTCAATTTTTTCAGCCTTGTCCTCCAAGACTTTTTAAAAGTAGGAGTCAAAGTATTTTCAGAGTTCTTCAAGATGTCTTTGACTCATGGGCTATTTGGAAGTATATTCTTTGATTTCCAATTTTTGGGAGATTTTCCAGGTATCTTTCTGTTATTGATTTCTAGTTAAATTCCATGTGGCTAGAGAATATTATTTGTATGATTTCTATACTGTTACATTTGTTAAGGTGTTTAATGGCCTAGAGTGTGGTCCATCTTGGTGAATAGTCCATGTAAGCTTGAGAGAAATGTGTATTCTGCTATTGCTGACTACAGATCCAATGAGATCTGGTTGATGCTGTTATTTACGTTATCTATTTCCTTATTGATTTACTGCCTGCTTGATCTATCAATTACTGACAGAGGGATGTTGAACTCTCCAACATAATAATGGATTTATTCATTGCTCCCTTCAGTTCCATCAGTTTTTGACTTACATATATATTTTTAGGTGCATATATGTTTAGGGTTATCTTTTCTTGGAGAATGAGCTCCTTTATCATTATGCAATGCTCCATTTTATTCCTGGTGATCTTTCTCTTCAGAAGTAGCTTTGTCTGAAATAAATGTAGATATCTTTTGAGTAATGTTAGCCTAGAATATTTTTCTCTATCCTATACTTATAATGAGTCTTTATATACAAAATGGGTCTTTGCAGGGAATATATAGGTAGGTATTATTTTAATCTGTGCCGACAACCTGTGTTTTATTGGTGTATTTGGACAATTTACATTCAGATCTTTACTGTGAAGACTGGGTAGGGCTCCTTGTAGGGAGTGGATGGCAACATATTCAAGCTTATGTCCAAGGCATTTGAAGTCGAGTATGGAAAAACACTGAGGCGCTGTGTATGTTATTTGTGCATGGGAATGAAACTCCTTGGCTCCGAAAACGGGACAGGGAGTGTGGTGTGTGGTGTGATAAGGAATGATGAAAACAGCCTCCTGAGAATGCAGTTTGAGTGTGTACAAGGTCACAGGTGCCTCAGCAACCCACCTCAATTGACCATCTAGTGGATGTTTGTAGTTAATACAAACCCTTTCAACAAATACTTGGTGGATGGATGCTGGGGCGGACTCCCTCAGAAGAGCTACCCCCTGTCCCCGCTCAGCTGGAACTGAGTACTTTGTTCTTGGCATTCACTGCAAGCTATAAGCTCTGCAACTGGTGCCCCCGAAGTGATTGCCTTGAATTTACACGTGAAGATGGAGAGTTCATCAATTTTGGGGGGAATCCTTGTAAGGGACAGTCCTGAATCCCATCAGGAGGACGGGACCCACACGTAAAATATCAGGTGCTAGATTATCATGGGGTCAAGATATGACCAAAGAGCAGAAAGTGTTTTTTAAAACAGTACAACAGCTACTTAAAGCTATCCAGTGCACTGTAGAGCCTGGGGCTTTATGCTTATGCTCTTAATTCAGCAGGAATGCTCTTAGTTTCCTGATCAAAGAACCTTAGATTTAGAGTTATGGGAGCAGGTAGGTCGCTGCCTGAAAAGAGGATGTGAGCAAGGTCATTTTACTGTTACTATTTTGACCACCTGGGCGCTGGTACACTCTGCGTTGTATCCTTTATCTGCTAGATTGTGGTGAGTCAAACTGCCCATCTTTTCCACCTGAAGGGAATTCAGGAGATTTGAAGAAGGAAAAGCAGGAACTAAAACAACAGGGAGAGACTCCTCTTCCTCCTTCATTCCCTTCTATGGGGAATAAGGAAGAGATTTTTTCCAGTGAGGGTAAGGATGGACTGGAGCCTTTTCCTCCCTCAGTAGAAAAGCCATTGCCTTCTTTTCCTCCACCCTTAAAGGGACCTGCAGTCATTGGTCCCATTCAGCCAACAGCGCCTCCCATCCCCCTTGAGGAGACAGGAGGCCACACAAGGGACGGTTCTTGGATACGACCCCCGGTCAGCCAACATCTATATGATCAGGTGGCCGCGTCCCCTTGACAAACTTGCCTGTTGGAGGGGCGCCTCCAGGACAGAAGGAAAGTGGCTGATTATGATTGTCTTCCTAATATGCAAGTTCTCACCTCTTACTTCCAGCATCGGCCTTTCTGGCCTTTTCTTTTTTCTGTTTCCCTGGAGTATAAGGGAAAGTTGCATGCTGCCTCCTGGATTTTTATCCCAGAGAGCTCCGGCTTTCTTGCTGCCCACAGAGGCCTGGGGCAGGAGAGTTGCTAAGATGCCATGGAGTGTCCGTTTTGTCACTGGCAGTCTAGGCAAGGTGCCCCTTTCTGGGTTTGTGGTGACGGAGCAGAGGCCAAGAGACACAGACCGGGTCCCCGTGTGGCTGCAGGCAGCTCCAGCCCAGTTCTAAGAATCCTCCTCAACATGGGCACTTGCCTTGGTAACAGTGTCCAGAAGGTGGCTGCTGCTTGCTGTGCTGCTGCTTTTCCTTCTTCTCCTCTTCCCTGCCACCCCTTGCATGTCTCAGCTGACGAGCAATTCCTTGTTTTCCCTGCCCCCCCTGGAAAAAGGGCTAAGAAACAGTCCACGTGCACCCTGACCTTATTAGCCTAAGGTGGGCAGAGAGGTGTGAAGCAGCCTAGAATACACAGCTCTGGGGGAGAAGCCCGCTAATGGGGCGCTCTCCCGTAGCCATATGTTAAATGCTAACTAGGCTGAGGTGGACAGCTGCTGTCATCTTCAGAAGATAGACGCAGCAGTAAGGAATGTTTGTTTCACTTTTTAATAAAATGTTTAAAAACACTGTGGCTGGGAAAGTTCAAAGCAGACCCTGTGCTGCATGTCTGCTCCTCCCCTCTCTGCTTGGGGGTGGTAAAAATAACAAAAAGCCCAGTGTATTTTCAGGACCTTACCTTACAGGCTCGGCTCCAAGCGTAGGTGGTCTGGAGTCCGAGGGGCGTGGTCTCCTCCCAGCCTGTTGCCCTCTTGCCTCCCGCCGCTGCACTTACCCACGCACTTTACCACCTGGTCATTCTCTAGCCTCCTGCTGCCACTTGTGGCCTTCCTTCCTTCCTCTCAGGGTAAGGAGAGCAACAGGTGGCAGGCTATTAAAAAGAGAGGCTGCCTAAGGAGCCCGGAGCAGTTGGGAAGAAAGTGGCCACAGCCTTACTTTCCCAAGCTCACTTCTAAGACATTCCAGCTAAAGGCTGATGCAGAAGAATGGCCAGCACCTGAGGACATTTTTTAAAGTTTTTTGGATTTTCTTTCTTCCTTTCTTTTTTTACACACTTAAGCTAACGCAATGCAGGTTTATTATCCTGGCGACTTGCAGTCACATTCTAATGACTTTAAAAGGCCAGATAATATGGTAAAAATCACTTAAAATATCCACCGCTTCCATGCCTTAGTTTAGCAGGTAGGCTTTATCTTTTGCCATTTTCTGTATTTTATATGCTAGGTACCTGTCTCATAACCCCTCTGAAACATGGACAAAAGACCACAGATTTAATAGCTTCTCTTCTCATAAAGGGACACTGCGTCCAGTTGTCAGAATATGACCCTGCTACTCTTTTCCTACCGTTATGCAAGCAACAATTTCATGCTCTCCCAGTTTGTGATCCTGATTGGTAAATAGCAATGGCTGACTTTGTTGGTAATATCAGCTTTCATTTACCAGAGTCTAGGCTCCTAAACCTTTTACAAACTGTGCCTGTTAAATTTGTGTCTATTGCCTCTGAGCCCTTGTTCCATGCCACTACTGTCTTTACAGATGGTTCAGGAAAAGACAAGTAAGACAGCTATAGTGTGGCAAAATGCCACACAAAACTGGCAACACAAAATCCAGGAACATTTTAAAACTACACAACAGGTGGAGTTAGGTGCCCTAATATTGGCCTTACAAACTTTTCCCCACCAAGACATAAATATAGTTAGTGATTCTGCTTTTGTGGTGTATACCATTACTCATTTAAATCTTGCACATGTGAAGGGCGTTGCTAATGAATCTCTACTAGCTTTGTTTCTTGCAGCACGAGAGCTCCTCTGTCCCGTCATCACCATCTTTACATCACCCATATTCGCTCTCGTTCTAGGTTACCTGGTCCCTTATCAAAAAGGAACACTCGAGCTGATGCTCTGGTGCAACCACAAATGTGGTTTACAGACTCCGCTCCTTTTTTGAGAGCTTAAGCTGATCATGCTTTTTTTCATCAGAAAGCTCACAGTCTTTTTTTTTTTTTTTTTTTTTTT